>NC_056448.1:49419220-49470110 GCF_018296145.1 Oncorhynchus tshawytscha
AGAGACGGGGGCTACAGAACGAGAGACGGGGCTACAGAACTAGAGACGGGGGGTTACAGAACTAGAGACGGGGGCTACAGAACTAGAGGCAGGGCTACAGAACTAGAGGAGGGCAACAGAACTAGAGAGACGGGGGCTCAGAACTAGAGATGGGGGCTACAGAACTAGAGATGGGGGCTATAGAACTAGAGGCGGGGCTATAGAACTAGAGACGGGGGCAACAGAACTAGAACGGTGGCAACAGAACTAGAGACGGGGGCTATAGAACTAGAGACGGGGGCTATAGAACTAGAGACGGGGGCTATAGAACTAGAGACGGGGGCTACCAGAACTAGAGACGGGGGCTACAGAACTAGAGACGGGGCTATAGAACTAGAGACGGGGTTATAGAACTACAACTAGATGGGGGCTCTAGAACTAGAGACGGGGTTATAGAACTAGAGACGGGGGCTACAGAACTAGAGACGGGGGCTACAGAACGAGAGACGGGCCTCTAGAACTAGAGACGGGGGGCTATAGAACTAGAGACGGGGCTACAGAACTAGAGACGGGGGCTACAGAACTAGAGACGGGGGCTACAGAACTAGAGACGGGGGCTACAGAACTAGAGACGGGGGTTACAGAACTAGAGACGGGGGCTACAGAACTAGAGACGGGGGCTATAGAACTAGAGGCGGGGCTACAGAACTAGAGCGGGGGCTATAGAACTAGAGGCGGGGGCTATAGAACTAGAGAAGGGGGCTATAGAACTAGAGGCGGGGGCTATAGAACTAGAGCGGGGCTATAGAACTAGCGGGGCTATAGAACTAGAGGCGGGGGCTATAGAACTAGAGACGGGGCTATAGAACCAGAGGCGGGGCTATAGAACTAGGCGGGGGCTATAGAACTAGAGACGGGGTTACAGAACTAGAGACGGGGCTACAGAACTAGAGACGGGGCTACAGAACTAGAGACGGGGGCTATAGAACTAGAGACGGGGCTATAGAACTAGAGCGGGGGCTATAGAACTAGAGGCTGGGGGCTATAGAACTAGAGGCGGGGCTACAGAACTAGAGGCGGGGGCTATAGAACTAGAGGCGGGGGCTATAGAACTAGAGGCGGGGGCTATAGAACTAGAGGCGGGGGCTATAGAACTAGAGGCGGGGCTATAGAACTAGAGACGGGGTTACAGAACTAGAGACGGGGGCTACAGAACTAGAGACGGGGCTACAGAACTAGAGACGGGGCTATAGAACTAGAGGCGGTGGCTATAGAACTAGAGGCGGGGGCTATAGAACTAGAGGCGGGGGCTATAGAACTAGAGGCGGGGGCTATAGAACTAGAGGCGGGGGCTATAGAACTAGAGGCGGGGGCTATAGAACTAGAGGCGGGGGCTATAGAACTAGAGGCGGGGGCTATAGAACTAGAGGCGGGGGCTATAGAACTAGAGGCGGGGCTATGGAACTAGGCGGGGCTATGGAACTAGAGGCGGGGGCTATGGAACTAGAGACGGGGGCTACGGAACTAGAGGCGGGGGCTAGAACTAGAGGCGGGGCTACGGAACTAGAGACGGGGCTACGGAACTAGAGACGGGGCTACGGAACTAGAGACGGGGGCTAGGAACTAGAGACGGGGGGCTACGGAACTAGAGACGGGGCTACGGAACTAGAGACGGGGGCTACGGAACTAGAGACGGGGGGCTGCGGAACTAGAGACGGGGGGCTGCGGAACTAGAGGCGGGGGCTGCGGAACTAGAGGCGGGGCTGCTGAACTAGAGGCGGGGGCTGCAGAACTAGAGGCGGGGGCTGCAGAACTAGAGGCGGGGGCTGCAGAACTAGAGGCGGTGGCTATAGAACTAGAGGCGGGGGCTATAGAACTAGAGGCGGGGGCTATAGAACTAGAGGCGGGGGCTAAAGAACTAGAGGCGGGGGCTATAGAACTAGACGAGGGCTAGAACTAGACGGGGCTACAGAACTAGACGGGGTTCTAGAACTAGAGACAGGGGGCTACAGAACTAGAGAGGGGGGCTACAGAACTAGAGACTAGGGGGCTACAGAACTAGAGACGGGGGCTACAGAACTAGAGACGGTGGCTATAGAACTAGAGACGGGTGCTACAGAACTAGAGACGGGGGGCTACAGAACTAGAGACGGGGCTGGAGAACTAGAGACGGGGCTACAGAACTAGAGACGGGGGTTATAGAACTAGAGAAGGGGTTATAGAACTAGGACTAGATGGGGGCTCTAGACCTAGAGACGGGGGCTACAGAACTAGAGACGGGGGGCTACAGAACTAGAGATGGGGGCTACAGAACTAGACACGGGGCTCTAGAACTAGACACTGGGGCTCTAGAACTAGAGACGGGGGCTATAGAACTAGAGACAGGGGCTACAGAACTAGAGACGGGGGTTACAGAACTAGACGGGGGCTCTAGAACTAGAGACAGGGTTATAGAACTAGAGACGGGGCTACAGAACTAGAGACGGGGGGTTACAGAACTAGAGACGGGGGCTACAGAACTAGAGACGGGGGTTACAGAACTAGACGGGGGCTCTAGAACTAGAGACGGGGTTATAGAACTAGAGACGGGGCTACAGAACTAGAGACGGGGGTTACAGAACTAGAGACGGGGGCTACAGAACTAGAGACGGGGGCTACAGAACTAGACGGGGGCTCTAGAACTAGAGACGGGGGCTCTAGAACTAGAGGCGGGGGCTCTAGAACTAGAGGCGGGGGCTGTAGAACTAGAGGCGGGGGCTGTAGAACTAGAGGCGGGGGCTGTAGAACTAGAGGCGGGGGCTGTAGAACTAGAGGCGGGGCTGTAGAACTAGAGGCGGGGGCTGTAGAACTAGAGGCGGGGGCTGTAGAACTAGAGGCGGGGAGAACTAGAGGCGGGGGCTACGGAACTAGAGACGGGGGCTACAGAACTAGAGACGGGGGTTATAGAACTAGAGACGGGGGTTATAGAACTAGAGACGGGGGCTATAGAACTAGAGACGGGGCTATAGAACTAGAGACGGGGGTTATAGAACTAGAGGCGGGGGCTATAGAACTAGAGACGGGGGTTATAGAACTAGAGACGGGGGCTCTAGAACTAGAGACGGGGGTTATAGAACTAGAGGGGGGGCTACAGAACTAGAGACGGGGGCTACAGAACTAGAGACGGGGGCTACAGAACTAGAGACGGGGCTATAGAACTAGAGACGGGGGCTATAGAACTAGAGACTGGGGTTATAGAACTAGAGACGGGGCTACAGAACTAGAGACGGGGTTTATAGAACTAGAGACGGGGTTATAGAACTAGAGGCGAGGGCTATAGAACTAGAGACGGGGGTTATAGAACTAGAACTAGACGGGGGCTCTAGAACTAGAGATGGGGGCTCTAGAACTAGAGACGGGGTTATAGAACTAGAACTAGACGGGGGCTCTAGAACTAGAGACGGGGTTACAGAACTAGAGACGGGGCTACAGAACTAGAGACGGGGGCTACAGAACTAGAGACGGGGGCTACAGAACTAGAGACGGGGGCTACAGAACTAGAGACGGGGGCTACAGAACTAGAGACGGGGGCAACAGAACTAGAGACGGGGCAACAGAACTAGAGACGGGGGCTATAGAACTAGAGACGGGGGCTATAGAACTAGAGACGGGGGTTATAGAACTAGAGACGGGGGCTACAGAACTAGAGACGGGGTTATAGAACTAGAGACGGGGTTATAGAACTAGAGGCGGGGGCTATAGAACTAGAGACGGGGTTATAGAACTAGAACTAGACGGGGCTCTAGAACTAGAGACGGGGTTATGAACTAGAACTAGAGACGGGGGCTACAGAACTAGAGAGGGGGGCTACAGAACTAGAGATGGGGGCTACAGAACTAGAGACGGGGGCTACAGAACTAGAGACTGGGGCTACAGAACTAGAGACGGGGGCTCAGAACTAGAGACGGGGTCCCAGAACTAGAGACGGGGCTCTAGAACTAGAGAGGGGGCTACAGAACTAGAGACGGGGCAACAGAACTAGAGACGGGGGCAACAGAACTAGAGACGGGGGCAACAGAACTAGAGACGGGGGCAACAGAACTAGAGACGGGGGCTACAGAACTAGAGACGGGGGCTATAGAACTAGAGACGGGGCTATAGAACTAGAGACGGGGTTATAGAACTAGAGACGGGGGCTACAGAACTAGAGACGGGGGTTACAGAACTAGAGGCGGGGTTATAGAACTAGAGACGGGGCTATAGAACTAGAGACGGGGTTATAGAACTAGAGACGGGGTTTAGAACTAGAGGCGGGGGCTATAGAACTAGAGACGGGGTTATAGAACTAGAACTAGACAGGGGTTATAGAACTAGAGACGGGGGCTCTAGAACTAGAGACGGGGGTTACAGAACTAGAGACGGGGGCTACAGAACTAGAGACGGGGGCTACAGAACTAGAGACGGGGGGCTACAGAACTAGAGACGGGGGCTACAGAACTAGAGACGGGGGCTACAGAACTAGAGACGGGGGCTACAGAACTAGAGACGGGGGCTACAGAACTAGAGACGGGGGCTACAGAACTAGAGACGGGGCTACAGAACTAGAGACGGGGCTACAGAACTAGAGACGGGGGCTACAGAACTAGAGACGGGGGCTACAGAACTAGAGACGGGGGCTACAGAACTAGAGACGGGGTTATAGAACTAGAGGCGGGGGCTATAGAACTAGAGACGGGGTTATAGAACTAGAGACAGGGGGGGTTATAGAACTAGAACTAGACGGGGCTCTAGAACTAGAGACGGGGGTTACAGAACTAGAGACGGGGGCTACAGAACTAGAGACGGGGGCTACAGAACTAGAGACAGGGGCTACAGAACTAGAGACGGGGCTACAGAACTAGAGACGGGGCTACAGAACTAGAGACGGGGGCTACAGAACTAGAGAGGGGGGCTACAGAACTAGAGACGGGGCTACAGAACTAGAGACGGGGTTATAGAACTAGAGACTAGATGGGGGCTCTAGAACTAGAGACGGGGGTTATAGAACTAGAGACGGGGCTACAGAACTAGAGACGGGGGCTACAGAACTAGAGACGGGGCTACAGAACTAGAGACGGGGCTACAGAACTAGAGACGGGGGCTACAGAACTAGAGACGGGGGCTACAGAACTAGAGACGGGGTTACAGAACTAGAGACGGGGCAACAGAACTAGAGACGGGGGCTATAGAACTAGAGACGGGGGCTACAGAACTAGAGACGGGGGCAACAGAACTAGAGACGGGGGCTATAGAACTAGAGACGGGGGGCTATAGAACTAGAGGGGCTCTAGAACTAGAGACTGGGGCTATAGAACTAGAGACGGGGGCTACAGAACTAGAGACGGGGTTACAGAACTAGAGACGGGGGCTCTAGAACTAGAGACGGGGATACAGAACTAGAGACGGGGGTTATAGAACTAGAGACGGGGTTATAGAACTAGAGGCGGGGGCTATAGAACTAGAGACGGGGGTTATAGAACTAGAACTAGACGGGGGCTCTAGAACTAGAGACGGGGGTTATAGAACTAGAGACGGGGGCTACAGAACTAGAGACGGGGCTACAGAACTAGAGATGGGGGCTACAGAACTAGAGACGGGGGCTACAGAACTAGAGACGGGGGCTACAGAACTAGAGACGGGGGCTACAGAACTAGAGACGGGGGCTACAGAACTAGAGACGGGGGCTCTAGAACTAGAGACGGGGGCTAACTAGAGACGGGGCAACAGAACTAGAGACGGGGGCAACAGAACTAGAGACGGGGCAACAGAACTAGAGACGGGGGCAACAGAACTAGAGACGGGGGCAACAGAACTAGAGACGGGGGCAACAGAACTAGAGACGGGGCTACAGAACTAGAGACTGGGCCTATAGAACTAGAGACGGGGCTATAGAACTAGAGATGGGGGTTATAGAACTAGAGACGGGGCTACAGAACTAGAGACGGGGTTACAGAACTAGAGGCGGGGGTTATAGAACTAGAGACGGGGGCTATAGAACTAGAGACGGGGTTATAGAACTAGAGACGGGGTTATAGAACTAGAGGCGGGGGCTATAGAACTAGAGACGGGGTTATAGAACTAGAGACGGGGGGTTATAGAACTAGAGACGGGGCTCTAGAACTAGAGACGGGGGCTACAGAACTAGAGACGGGGGCTACAGAACTAGAGACGGGGGCTACAGAACTAGAGACGGGGGCTACAGAACTAGAGCGGGGGCTACAGAACTAGAGACGGGGGCTACAGAACTAGAGAAGGGGGCAACAGAACTAGAGACGGGGCTACAGAACTAGAGACGGGGTTATAGAACTAGAGACGGGGCTACAGAACTAGAGACGGGGGCTACAGAACTAGAGACGGGGCTACAGAACTAGAGACGGGGGCTACAGAACTAGAGACGGGGGCTACAGAACTAGAGACGGGGCTACAGAACTAGAGACGGGGGTTATAGAACTAGAGACGGGGTTATAGAACTAGAGACGGGGGCTATAGAACTAGAGACGGGGTTATAGAACTAGAGACGGGGGCTCTAGAACTAGAGACGGGGGTTATAGAACTAGAGACGGGGGCTACAGAACTAGAGACGGGGGCTACAGAACTAGAGACGGGGCTACAGAACTAGAGACGGGGGGCTACAGAACTAGAGACGGGGGCTACAGAACTAGAGACGGGGGGCTACAGAACTAGAGACGGGGGTTATAGAACTAGAGACGGGGCTACAGAACTAGAGAGGGGGCTACAGAACTAGAGACGGGGGCTACAGAACTAGAGACGGGGGCTACAGAACTAGAGACGGGGGCAACAGAACTAGAGACGGGGGCAACAGAACTAGAGACGGGGGCAACAGAACTAGAGACGGGGGCAACAGAACTAGAGACGGGGGCAACAGAACTAACAGAACTAGAGACGGGGGCTACAGAACTAGAGACGGGGCTACAGAACTAGAGACGGGGCTACAGAACTAGAGACGGGGGCTATAGAACTAGAGACGGGGGCTACAGAACTAGAGACGGGGGCTACAGAACTAGAGACGGGGGCTACAGAACTAGAGACGGGGGCAACAGAACTAGAGACGGGGCAACAGAACTAGAGACGGGGCTACAGAACTAGAGACTGGGGCTACAGAACTAGAGACGGGGCTGTAGAACTAGAGACGGGGTATAGAACTAGAGACGGGGCTACAGAACTAGAGAGGGGGCTACAGAACTAGAGACGGGGCTATGGAACTAGAGACGGGTTATAGAACTAGAGACGGGGGCTCTAGAACTAGAGACGGGGGGTTATAGAACTAGAGACGGGGCTACAGAACTAGAGACGGGGGCTACAGAACTAGAGACAGGGGGCTACAGAACTAGAGACGGGGGCAACAGAACTAGAGACGGGGGCAACAGAACTAGAGACGGGGGCTACAGAACTAGAGACGGGGGCAACAGAACTAGAGACGGGGGCTATAGAACTAGAGACGGGGGCTATAGAACTAGAGACGGGGGCTATAGAACTAGAGACGGGGTTATAGAACTAGAGACAGAACTAGAGGGGGCTACAGAACTAGAGACGGGGGTTATAGAACTAGAGACGGGGGTTATAGAACTAGAGGCGGGGCTATAGAACTAGAGACGGGTTATAGAACTAGAACTAGAGACGGGGGCTCTAGAACTAGAGACGGGGGCTCTAGAACTAGAGACGGGGGCAACAGAACTAGAGACGGGGGCAACAGAACTAGAGACGGGGGCAACAGAACTAGAGACGGGGGCAACAGAACTAGAGACGGGGGCTACAGAACTAGAGACGGGGGTTATAGAACTAGAGACGGGGTTATAGAACTAGAGACGGGGGCTACAGAACTAGAGACGGGGCTACAGAACTAGAGACGGGGGCTACAGAACTAGAGACGGGGCTACAGAACTAGAGACGGGGGCTACAGAACTAGAGACGGGGCTACAGAACTAGAGACGGGGCTACAGAACTAGAGACGGGGCTACAGAACTAGAGACGGGGGCTAAAGAACTAGAGACGGGGCTACAGAATTAGAGACGGGGGCTACAGAACTAGAGACGGGGGCTATAGAACTAGAGATGGGTTATAGAACTAGAACTAGAGACGGGGGCTCTAGAACTAGAGACGGGGGTTATAGAACTAGAGACGGGGCTACAGAACTAGAGACGGGGGCTACAGAACTAGAGACGGGGCTACAGAACTAGAGACGGGGCTACAGAACTAGAGACGGGGGCTACAGAACTAGAGACGGGGGGCTACAGAACTAGAGACGGGGGCTACAGAACTAGAGACGGGGGCTACAGAACTAGAGACGGGGGCTACAGAACTAGAGACGGGGGCTACAGAACTAGAGACGGGGGCTACAGAACTAGAGACGGGGGCTACAGAACTAGAGACGGGGGCTACAGAACTAGAGACGGGGCTACAGAACTAGAGACGGGGCTACAGAACTAGAGACGGGGTTATAGAACTAGAGACGGGGGCTCTAGAACTAGAGACGGGGTTATAGAACTAGAGACAGGGCTACAGAACTAGAGACGGGGGTTATAGAACTAGAGATGGGGGCTACAGAACTAGAGACGGGGGTTATACTAGAACTAGAGACGGGGATTATAGAACTAGAGACGGGGGGCTACAGAACTAGAGACGGGGGGCTACAGAACTAGAGACGGGGGTTACAGAACTAGAGACGGGGGCTACAGAACTAGAGACGGGGCTACAGAACTAGAGACGGGGGCTACAGAACTAGAGACGGGGGCTACAGAACTAGAGACGGGGGCTACAGAACTAGAGACGGGGGCTACAGAACTAGAGAGGGGGGCTACAGAACTAGAGACGGGGGTTATAGAACTAGAGACGGGGTTATAGAACTAGAGCGGGGCTATAGAACTAGAGACGGGGTTATAGAACTAGAACTAGACGGGGGCTCTAGAACTAGAGACGGGGGTTATAGAACTAGAGACGGGGCTACAGAACTAGAGACGGGGCTACAGAACTAGAGACGGGGGCTACAGAACTAGAGACGGGGCTACAGAACTAGAGACGGGGCTACAGAACTAGAGACGGGGGCTACAGAACTAGAGACGGGGGGTTATAGAACTAGAGACGGGGGCTACAGAATGAGAGACGGGGGCTACAGAACTAGAGACGGGGGCTACAGAACTAGAGACGGGGGCTACAGAACTAGAGACGGGGGCAACAGAACTAGAGACGGGGGCAACAGAACTAGAGACGGGGCAACAGAACTAGAGACGGGGGCAACAGAACTAGAGACGGGGGGGGCTAACAGAACTAGAGACGGGGGCTACAGAACTAGAGACGGGGCTACAGAACTAGAGACGGGGCTACAGAACTAGAGACGGGGGCTATAGAACTAGAGACGGGGGCTACAGAACTAGAGACGGGGGCTACAGAACTAGAGACGGGGCTACAGAACTAGAGACGGGGGCAACAGAACTAGAGACGGGGGCAACAGAACTAGAGACGGGGGCTACAGAACTAGAGACTGGGGCTACAGAACTAGAGACGGGGCTGTAGAACTAGAGACGGGGGTTATAGAACTAGAGACGGGGCTACAGAACTAGAGACGGGGGCTACAGAACTAGAGACGGGGGCTATGGAACTAGAGACGGGGTTATAGAACTAGAGACGGGGGCTCTAGAACTAGAGACGGGGGTTATAGAACTAGAGACGGGGCTACAGAACTAGAGACGGGGGCTACAGAACTAGAGACGGGGGCTACAGAACTAGAGACGGGGCAACAGAACTAGAGACGGGGGCAACAGAACTAGAGACGGGGCAACAGAACTAGAGACGGGGGCAACAGAACTAGAGACGGGGCTATAGAACTAGAGACGGGGGGGGCTATAGAACTAGAGACGGGGGCTATAGAACTAGAGACGGGGGTTATAGAACTAGAGACGGGGGCTACAGAACTAGAGACGGGGGTTATAGAACTAGAGACGGGGTTATAGAACTAGAGGCGGGGGCTATAGAACTAGAGACGGGGTTATAGAACTAGAACTAGAGACGGGGGCTCTAGAACTAGAGACGGGGGCTCTAGAACTAGAGACGGGGCAACAGAACTAGAGACGGGGCAACATAACTAGAGACGGGGGCAACAGTACTAGAGACGGGGGCAACAGAACTAGAGACGGGGGGCTACAGAACTAGAGACGGGGTTATAGAACTAGAGACGGGGTTATAGAACTAGAGACGGGGCTACAGAACTAGAGGGGGCTACAGAACTAGAGACGGGGGCTACAGAACTAGAGACGGGGGCTACAGAACTAGAGACGGGGGCTACAGAACTAGAGACGGGGGCTACAGAACTAGAGACGGGGGCTACAGAACTAGAGACGGGGGCTACAGAATTAGAGACGGGGCTAAATAATTAGAGACGGGGGCTACAGAATTAGAGAGGGGGCTACAGAACTAGAGACGGGGCTATAGAAATAGAGATGGGTTATAGAACTAGAACTAGAGACGGGGCTCTAGAACTAGAGACGGGGTTATAGAACTAGAGACGGGGCTACAGAACTAGAGACGGGGGCTACAGAACTAGTGACGGGGGCTACAGAACTAGAGACGGGGGCTACAGAACTAGAGACGGGGGCTACAGAACTAGAGACGGGGGCTACAGAACTAGAGACGAGGGCTACAGAACTAGAGACGGGGGCTACAGAACTAGAGACGGGGGCTACAGAACTAGAGACGGGGCTACAGAACTAGAGACGGGGGCTACAGAACTAGAGACGGGGGCTACAGAACTAGAGACGGGGGCTACAGAACGAGACGGGGGCTACAGAAGTAGAGACGGGGGCTACAGAAGTAGAGACGGGGGTTATAGAACTAGACGGGGGCTCTAGAACTAGAGACGGGGTTATAGAACTAGAGACAGGGCTACAGAACTAGAGACGGGGGTTATAGAACTAGAGATGGGGGCTACAGAACTAGAGACGGGGGTTATAGAACTAGAACTAGAGACGGGGATTATAGAACTAGAGACGGGGGCTACAGAACGAGACACGGGGGGCTACAGAACTAGAGACGGAGGTTACAGAACTAGAGACGGGGGCTACAGATCTAGAGACGGGGGCTACAGAACTAGAGACGGGGGCTGCAGAACTAGAGACGGGGGGCTACAGAACTAGAGACGGGGGCTACAGAACTAGAGACGGGGGCTATAGAACTAGAGACGGGGGCTATAGAACTAGAGACGGGGGCTATAGAACTAGAGACGGGGGCTATAGAACTAGAGACGGGGCTTTAGAACTAGAGACGGGGGCTATAGAACTAGAGACGGGGGGCTACAGAATGAGACACGGGGGCTACAGAACTAGAGACGGGGGCTACAGAACTAGAGACGGGGCTATAGAACTAGAGACGGGTTATAGAACTAGAACTAGAGACGGGGTTATAGAACTAGAACTAGAGACGGGGGCTCTAGAACTAGAGACGGGGGTTATAGAACTAGAACTAGACGGGGGCTCTAGAACTAGAGACGGGGTTATAGAACTAGAGACGGGGCTGGAGAACTAGAGACGGGGCTACAGAACTAGAGACGGGGTTATAGAACTAGAGGCGGGGGCTATAGAACTAGAGGCGGGGTTATAGAACTAGAGACGGGTGCTACAGAACTAGAGACGGGGGCTACAGAACTAGAGACGGGGGTTATAGAACTAGAGACGGGGGTTATAGAACTAGAACTAGAGACGGGGGCTATATAACTAGAGACGGGGGCTATAGAACTAGAGACGGGGCTACAGAACTAGAGACGGGGGTTATAGAACTAGACGGGGGCTCTAGAACTAGAGACTGGGGCTATAGAACTAGAGACGGGTGCTACAGAACTAGAGACGGGGGGTTACATAACTAGATGGGGGTTCTAGAACTAGAGACGGGGTTATAGAACTAGAGACGGGGCTACAGAACTAGAGACGGGGGTTATAGAACTAGAGACGGGGGGGCGAGGGAACTAGAGACGGGGGTTATAGAACTAGAGGCGGGGGCTATAGAACTAGAGACGGGGTTATAGAACTAGAACTAGAGACGGGGGCTACAGAACTAGAGACGGGGGCTACAGAACTAGAGACGGGGCTACAGAACTAGAGACGGGGCTACAGAACTAGAGACGGGGGCTACAGAACTAGAGACGGGGGCTACAGAACTAGAGACGGGGGCTACAGAACTAGAGACGGGGGCTACAGAACTAGAGACGGGGGATACATAACTAGAGACGGGGCTTCATAACTAGAGACGGGGGCTACATAACTAGAGACGGGGCTACATAACTAGAGACAGGGGCTACAGAACTAGAGACGGGGGCTACAGAACTAGAGACGGGGGCTACAGAACTAGAGACGGGGCTACAGAACTAGAGACGGGGGCTACAGAACTAGAGACGGGGGCTACAGAACTAGAGACAGGGGCTCTAGAACTAGAGACGGGGGCTCTAGAACTAGAGACGGGGGTTATAGAACTAGAACTAGACGGGGGGCTCTAGAACTAGAGACGGGGTTATAGAACTAGAGAAGGGGCTGGAGAACTAGAGACGGGGCTACAGAACTAGAGACGGGGGTTATAGAACTAGAGACGGGGCTGGAGAACTAGAGACGGGGCTACAGAACTAGAGACGGGGGGTTATAGAACTAGAGACGGGGTTATAGAACTAGAACTAGAGACGGGGGCTCTATAACTAGAGACGGGGCTATATAACTAGAGACGGGTGCTACAGAACTAGAGACGGGGGCTATAGAAGTATGGATGGGAGGGGGCCACAGTGTCTCCTGACCCCTCCTGTCTCAGCCTCCAGTATTTATGCTGCAGTAGTTTATGTGTCGGGGGGCTGGGGTCAGTTTGTTATATCTGGAGTACTTCTCCTGTCCTATTCGGTGTCCTGTGTGAATCTAAGTGTGCGTTCTCTAATTCTCTCCTTCTCTCTTTCTTTCTCTCTCTCGGAGGACCTGAGCCCTAGGACCTGAGCTCCAGGACTACCTGACATGATGACTCCTTGCTGTCCCCAGTCCACCTGGCCATGCTGCTGTTCCAGTTTCAACTGACCTGAGCCCTAGGACCATGCCCCAGGACTACCTGACATGATGACTCCTTGCTGTCCCCAGTCCACCTGGCCATGCTGCTGCTCCAGTTTCAACTTCCACCTGACTGTGCTGCTGCTCCAGTTTCAACTGTTCTGCCTTATTATTATTCGACCATGCTGGTCATTTATGAACATTTGAACATCTTGGCCATGTTCTGTTATAATCTCCACCCGGCACAGCCAGAAGAGGACTGGCCACTCCACATAGCCTGGTTCCTCTCTAGGTTTCTTCCTAGGTTTTGGCCTTTCTAGGGAGTTTTTCCTAGCCACCGTGCTTCTACACCTGCATTGCTTGCTGTTTGGGGTTTTAGGCTGGGTTTCTGTACAGCACTTTGAGATATCAGCTGATGTACGAAGGGCTATATAAATAAATTTAATTTGATTTGATTTGAAGTAGAGACGGGTGCTACAGAACTAGAGACGGGGGCTATAGAACTAGAGACTGGGGTTATAGAACTAGAACTAGACGGGGATTATAGAACTAGAGAAGGGGGCTACAGAACGAGAGACGGGGGCTACAGAACGAGAGACGGGGGCTACAGAACTAGAGACAGGGGCTACAGAACTAGAGACGGGGCTACAGAACTAGAGACGGGGGCTACAGAACTAGAGACGGGGGCTAAAGAACTAGAGACTGGGGTTATAGAACTAGAGACGGGGGCTATAGAACTAGAGACGGGGGCTATAGAACTAGAGACGGGGGCTATAGAACTAGAGACGGGGCTATAGAACTAGAGACGGGGGCTACAGAACTAGAGACGGGGCTACAGAACTAGAGACGGGGGCTACAGAACTAGAGACGGGGGCTACAGAACTAGAGACGGGGGCTACAGAACTAGAGACGGGGGCTACAGAACCAGAGACGGGGCTACAGAACTAGAGACGGGGGGCTACAGAACTAGAGACGGGGGCTACAGAACTAGAGACGGGGGTTATAGAACTAGACGGGGCTCTAGAACTAGAGACTGGGGCTATAGAACTAGAGACGGGTGCTACAGAACTAGAGACGGGGTTACAGAACTAGACGGGGGCTCTAGAACTAGAGACGGGGGTTATAGAACTAGAGACGGGGCTACAGAACTAGAGACGGGGTTATAGAACTAGAGACAGGGGCGAGGGAACTAGAGACGGGGTTATAGAACTAGAGGCGGGGGCTATAGAACTAGAGACGGGGTTCTAGAACTAGAACTAGAGACGGGGCTACAGAACTAGAGACGGGGGCTACATAACTAGAGACGGGGGGCTACAGAACTAGAGAAGGGGGCTACAGAACTAGAGACGGGGGCTACAGAACTAGAGACGGGGGCTACAGAACTAGAGACGGGGGATACATAACTAGAGACGGGGGCTACATAACTAGAGACGGGGCTACATAACTAGAGACGGGGGCTACATAACTAGAGACGGGGGCTACAGAACTAGAGACGGGGGCTACAGAACTAGAGACGGGGGCTACAGAACTAGAGACGGGGGCTACAGAACTAGAGACGGGGCTACAGAACTAGAGACGGGGGCTACAGAACTAGAGACGGGGGCTCTAGAACTAGAGACGGGGCTCTAGAACTAGAGACGGGGCTCTAGAACTGGGGGCTCTAGAACTAGAGACGGGGGTTATAGAACTAGAACTAGAGGGGGGCTCTAGAACTAGAGACGGGGGTTATAGAACTAGAGACGGGGCTGGAGAACTAGAGACGGGGCTACAGAACTAGAGACGGGGGTTATAGAACTAGAGGCGGGGGCTATAGAACTAGAGACGGGGGTTATAGAACTAGAGACGGGTGCTACAGAAGTAGAGACGGGGGCTACAGAACTAGAGACGGGGGTTATAGAACTAGAGACGGGGCTGGAGAACTAGAGACGGGGCTACAGAACTAGAGACGGGGGTTATAGAACTAGAGACGGGGGTTATAGAACTAGAACTAGAGACGGGGGCTCTATAACTAGAGACGGGTGCTACAGAACTAGAGACGGGGCTATAGAACTAGAGACGGGTGCTACAGAACTAGAGACGGGGGCTATAGAACTAGAGACTGGGGTTATAGAACTAGAACTAGACGGGGATTATAGAACTAGAGAAGGGGGCTACAGAACTAGAGACGGGGGCTACAGAACTAGAGACGGGGGCTACAGAACTAGAGACGGGGGCTACAGAACTAGAGACGGGGGCTACAGAACTAGAGATGGGGCTATAGAACTAGAGACAGGGGCTATAGAACTAGAGACAGGGGCTATAGAACTATGGACGGGGGGCTATAGAACTAGAGACGGGGGCTATAGAACTAGAGACGGGGGCTATAGAACTAGAGACGGGGGCTATAGAACTAGAGACGGGGCTACAGAACTAGAGACGGGGTTATAGAACTAGAGACGGGGGCTCTAGAACTAGAGACTGGGGCTATAGAACTAGAGACTGGTGCTACAGAACTAGAGACGGGGTTACAGAACTAGACGGGGGGTTCTAGAACTAGAGACGGGGTTATAGAACTAGAGATGGGGCTACAGAACTAGAGACGGGGGTTATAGAACTAGAGACGGGGCTATAGAACTAGAGACGGGGGTTATAGAACTAGAGGCGGGGGCTATAGAACTAGAGACGGGGGTTATAGAACTAGAACTAGAGACGGGGGCTACAGAACTAGAGACGGGGGCTACAGAACTAGAGACGGGGGCTACAGAACTAGAGACGGGGCTACAGAACTAGAGACGGGGCCTACAGAACTAGAGACGGGGGCTACAGAACTAGAGACGGGGGATACAGAACTAGAGACGGGGGCTACATAACTAGAGACGGGGCTACATAACTAGAGACGGGGGCTACAGAACTAGAGGGGGGCTACAGAACTAGAGACGGGGGCTACAGAACTAGAGACGGGGGCTACAGAACTAGAGACGGGGGCTACAGAACTAGAGACGGGGCTCTAGAACTAGAGACGGGGGCTACAGAACTAGAGACGGGGCTCTAGAACTAGAGACGGGGGCTTTGGGGGTTACAGAACTAGAGACGGGGGCTATAGAACTAGAGACGGGGGTTATAGAACTAGAACTAGATGGGGGCTCTAGAACTAGAGAGGGGGGTTATAGAACTGAGAGACGGGGGCTACAGAACGAGAGACGGGGGCTACAGAACTAGAGACGGGGCTACAGAACTAGAGACGGGGGCTACAGAACTAGAGACGGGGGCTACAGAACTAGAGACGGGGGTTACAGAACTAGAGACGGGGGCTACAGAACTAGAGATGGGGGCTAAAGAACTAGAGACGGGGGCTATAGAACTAGAGACGGGGCTATAGAACTAGAGACGGGGGCTATAGAACTAGAGACGGGGGGCTATAGAACTAGAGACGGGGGGCTATAGAACTAGAGACGGGGGCTACAGAACTAGAGACGGGGGCTACAGAACTAGAGACGGGGGCTACAGAACTAGAGACGGGGCTACAGAACTAGAGACGGGGGCTTTGACGGGGGTTACAGAACTAGAGACGGGGGCTATAGAACTAGAGACTGGGGTTATAGAACTAGAACTAGATGGGGGCTCTAGAACTAGAGACGGGGGTTATAGAACTGAGAGACGGGGGGCTACAGAACTAGAGACGGGGGCTACAGAACTAGAGACGGGGGCTACAGAACTAGAGACGGGGGCTACAGAACTAGAGACGGGGGCTACAGAACTAGAGACGGGGCTACAGAACTAGAGACGGGGGCTAAAGAACTAGAGACTGGGGTTATAGAACTAGAGACGGGGCTATAGAACTAGAGACGGGGGCTATAGAACTAGAGACGGGGCTATAGAACTAGAGACGGGGGCTATAGAACTAGAGACGGGGGCTATAGAACTAGAGAGGGGGGCTACAGAACTAGAGACGGGGGCTACAGAACTAGAGACGGGGCTACAGAACTAGAGACGGGGCTACAGAACTAGAGACGGGGGCTACAGAACTAGAGACGGGGGCTACAGAACTAGAGACGGGGCTACAGAACTAGAGACGGGGGCTACAGAACTAGAGACGGGGTTATAGAACTAGAGACGGGGCTATAGAACTAGAGACAGGGGTTATAGAACTAGAGGCGGGGGCTATAGAACCAGAGACGGGGGTTATAGAACTAGAACTAGAGACGGGGGCTAACAGAACTAGAGACGGGGGCTACAGAACTAGAGACGGGGGCTACAGAACTAGAGACGGGGGCTACAGAACTAGAGACGGGGGCTACAGAACTAGAGACGGGGGCTACAGAACTAGAGACGGGGATACAGAACTAGAGACAGGGGTTATAGAACTAGAGACGGGGGGCTCTAGAACTAGAGACTGGGGCTATAGAACTAGAGACGGGGCTACAGAACTAGAGACGGGGTTACAGAACTAGAGACGGGGGCTCTAGAACTAGAGACGGGGCTACAGAACTAGAGACGGGGCTACAGAACTAGAGACGGGGTTATAGAACTAGAGACGGGGGCTACAGAACTAGAGACGGGGCTATAGAACTAGAGGCGGGGGCTATAGAACTAGAGACGGGGGTTCTAGAACTAGAACTAGAGACGGGGGCTACAGAACTAGAGATGGGGGGCTACAGAACTAGAGACGGGGGCTACAGAACTAGAGACGGGGGCTACAGAACTAGAGACGGGGGCTACAGAACTAGAGACGGGGGCTACAGAACTAGAGACGGGGGCTACAGAACTAGAGACGGGGGCTACAGAACTAGAGACGGGGGTTATAGAACTAGAGACGGGGGCTCTAGAACTAGAGACGGGGGCTACAGAACTAGAGACGGGGGCTACAGAACTAGAGACGGGGGTGACAGAACTAGAGACGGGGGCTCTAGAACTAGAGACGGGGGTTATAGAACTAGAGACGGGGCTACAGAACTAGAGACGGGGTTATAGAACTAGAGACGGGGGCTCTAGAACTAGAGACGGGGTTATAGAACTAGACGGGGGCTCTAGAACTAGACGGGGCTACAGAACTAGAGACGGGGGCTACAGAACTAGAGACGGGGGCTACAGAACTAGAGACGGGGGCTACAGAACTAGAGACGGGGGATACAGAACTAGAGACGGGGGCTACAGAACTAGAGACGGGGCTACAGAACTAGAGACGGGGCTACAGAACTAGAGACGGGGCTACAGAACTAGAGACGGGGGCTACAGAACTAGAGACGGGGGCTACAGAACTAGAGACGGGGGCTACAGAACTAGAGACGGGGGCTCTAGAACTAGAGACGGGGGCTCTAGAACTAGGACGGGGCTCTAGAACTGGGGGCTCTAGAACTAGAGACGGGGTTATAGAACTAGAGACGGGGCTCTAGAACTAGAGACGGGGTTATAGAACTAGAGACGGGGCTGGAGAACTAGAGACGGGGCTACAGAACTAGAACGGGGTTATAGAGACGGGGGCTATAGAACTAGAGGCGGGGGCTATAGAACTAGAGACGGGGCTACAGAACTAGAGACGGGGGCTACAGAACTAGAGACGGGGTTATAGAACTAGAGACGGGGGGCTAGAACTAGAACTAGAGACGGGGGGCTCTATAACTAGAGAGGGGGGCTATAGAACTAGAGACGGGTGCTACAGAACTAGAGACGGGGGCTATAGAACTAGAGACTGGGGTTATAGAACTAGAACTAGACGGGGCTATAGAACTAGAGAAGGGGGCTACAGAACTAGAGACGGGGCTACAGAACTAGAGACGGGGGCTACAGAACTAGAGACGGGGGCTACAGAACTAGAGACGGGGGCTACAGAACTAGAGACGGGGGCTACAGAAATAGAGACGGGGCTACAGAACTAGAGACGGGGGCTCTAGAACTAGAGACGGGGTTACAGAACTAGAGACGGGGCTATAGAACTAGAGACTGGGGTTATAGAACTAGAACTAGATGGGGGCTCTAGAACTAGAGACGGGGGCTATAGAACTGAGAGACGGGGGCTACAGAACTAGAGGGGGTTACAGAACGAGAGACGGGGGCTACAGAACTAGAGACGGGGGCTACAGAACTAGAGACGGGGGCTACAGAACTAGAGACGGGGGCTACAGAACTAGAGACGGGGGCTAAAGAACTAGAGACGGGGGTTATAGAACTAGAGACGGGGCTATAGAACTAGAGACGGGGGCTACAGAACTAGAGACGGGGCTACAGAACTAGAGACGGGGGCTACAGAACTAGAGACGGGGGATACAGAACTAGAGACGGGGGTTATAGAACTAGAGACGGGGGCTCTAGAACTAGAGACTGGGGCTATAGAACTAGAGACGGGGTGCTACAGAACTAGAGACGGGGTTACAGAACTAGAGACGGGGCTCTAGAACTAGAGACGGGGTTATAGAACTAGAGACGGGGCTACAGAACTAGAGACGGGGGCTCTAGAACTAGAGACGGGGGTTATAGAACTAGAGACGGGGCTACAGAACTAGAGACGGGGGTTATAGAACTAGAGACGGGGGCTCTAGAACTAGAGACGGGGGTTATAGAACTAGAGGCGGGGGCTATAGAACTAGAGACGGGGGTTCTAGAACTAGAGACGGGGGCTACAGAACTAGAGACGGGGGCTACAGAACTAGAGACGGGGGCTACAGAACTAGAGACGGGGGCTACAGAACTAGAGACGGGGGATACAGAACTAGAGACGGGGGCTACATAACTAGAGACGGGGGCTACAGAACTAGAGACGGGGGCTACAGAACTAGAGACGGGGGCTACAGAACTAGAGACGGGGCTACAGAACTAGAGACGGGGCTACAGAACTAGAGACGGGGGCTACAGAACTAGAGACGGGGGGCTCTAGAACTAGAGACGGGGGCTCTAGAACTAGAGACGGGGGCTCTAGAACTGGGGGCTCTAGAACTAGAGACGGGGGTTATAGAACTAGAACTAGACGGGGGCTCTAGAACTAGAGACGGGGGTTA
The DNA here is from genome assembly GCF_018296145.1 of Oncorhynchus tshawytscha. Taxonomy (NCBI): domain Eukaryota; kingdom Metazoa; phylum Chordata; class Actinopteri; order Salmoniformes; family Salmonidae; genus Oncorhynchus; species Oncorhynchus tshawytscha. The sequence continues at coordinate 49,439,214 of NC_056448.1, forward strand.
TAGAACTAGAGACGGGGCTGGAGAACTAGAGACGGGGCTACAGAACTAGAGACGGGGTTATAGAACTAGAGGCGGGGGCTATAGAACTAGAGGCGGGGGTTATAGAACTAGAGACGGGTGCTACAGAACTAGAGACGGGGGCTACAGAACTAGAGACGGGGGTTATAGAACTAGAGACGGGGGTTATAGAACTAGACGGGGGCTCTAGAACTAGAGACGGGGCTATAGAACTAGAGACGGGGCTACAGAACTAGAGACGGGGGCTATAGAACTAGAGACGGGTGCTACAGAACTAGAGACGGGGGCTACAGAACTAGAGACGGGGGCTCTAGAACTAGAGAAGGGGGCTACAGAACTAGAGACGGGGGCTACAGAACTAGAGACGGGGGCTACAGAACTAGAGACGGGGGTTATAGAAGACGGGGGCTCTAGAACTAGAGACGGGGGTTATAGAACTAGAGACGGGGCTACAGAACTAGAGACGGGGTTATAGAACTAGAGACGGGGGCGAGGGAACTAGAGATGGGGGTTATAGAACTAGAGGCGGGGGCTACAGAACTAGAGACGGGGGCTACAGAACTAGAGACGGGGGCTACAGAACTAGAGACGGGGGTTACAGAACTGTCGGGGGCTCTAGAACTTGAGACGGGGGTTATAGAACTAGAGACGGGGGTTATAGAACTAGAGACGGGGCTACAGAACTAGAGACGGGGTTATAGAACGAGACGGGGCTACAGAACTAGAGACGGGGGTTATAGAACTAGAGGCGGGGGCTACAGAACTAGAGACGGGGGCTACAGAACTAGAGACGGGGGCTACAGAACTAGAGACGGGGTTACAGAACTAGTCGGGGGCTCTAGAACTAGAGACGGGGGCTATAGAACTAGAGACGGGGTTATAGAACTAGAGACGGGGCTACAGAACTAGAGACGGGGTTATAGAACGAGACGGGGGAGGGAACTAGAGATGGGGGTTATAGAACTAGAGACGGGGGCTACAGAACTAGAGACGGGGGTTACAGAACTAGTCGGGGGCTCTAGAACTAGAGACGGGGTTATAGAACTAGAGACGGGGGTTATAGAACTAGAGACGGGGGCAGAACAGAACTAGAGACGGGGGTTATAGAACTAGAGACGGGGGGCGAGGGAACTAGAGATGGGGGTTATAGAACTAGAGCGGGGGCTACAGAACTAGAGACGGGGCTACAGAACTAGAGACGGGGCTACAGAACTAGAGACGGGGGCTACAGAACTAGAGACGGGGGCTACAGAACTAGACGGGGGCTACAGAACTAGAGACGGGGCTACAGAACTAGAGACGGGGATACATAACTAGAGACGGGGGCTACAGAACTAGAGACGGGGGCTACAGAACTAGAGACGGGGCTACAGAACTAGAGACGGGGCTACAGAACTAGAGACGGGGGCTACAGAACTAGAGACGGGGGCTACAGAACTAGAGACGGGGGCTACAGAACTAGAGACGGGGGCTCTAGAACTAGAGACGGGGGCTTTGGAACTAGAGACGGGGGCTCTAGAACTGGGGGCTCTAGAACTAGAGACGGGGGTTATAGAACTAGAACTAGACGGGGGCTCTAGAACTAGAGACGGGGTTATAGAACTAGAGACGGGGCTACAGAACTAGAGACGGGGGTTATAGAACTAGAGGCGGGGGCTATAGAACTAGAGGCGGGGGGTTATAGAACTAGAGACGGGGGTTATAGAACTAGAGACGGGGGCTCTAGAACTAGAGACGGGTGCTACAGAACTAGAGACGGGGGCTACAGAACTAGAGACGGGGTTATAGAACTAGAGACGGGGCTGGAGAACTAGAGACGGGGCTACAGAACTAGAGACGGGGGTTATAGAACTAGAGACGGGGGTTATAGAACTAGAACTAGAGACGGGGCTCTATAACTAGAGACGGGGCTATATAACTAGAGACGGGTGCTACAGAACTAGAGACGGGGGCTATAGAACTAGAGACGGGTGCTACAGAACTAGAGACGGGGGCTATAGAACTAGACACTGGGGTTATAGAACTAAACTAGACGGGGGATTATAGAACTAGAGAAGGGGGCTACAGAACGAGAGACGGGGCTACAGAACGAGAGACGGGGGCTACAGAACTAGAGACGGGGGCTACAGAACTAGAGACGGGGGCTACAGAACTAGAGACGGGGGCTACAGAACTAGAGACGGGGGCTCTAGAACTAGAGACGGGGGCTCTAGAACTGGGGGCTCTAGAACTAGAGACGGGGGTTATAGAACTAGAACTAGACGGGGGCTCTAGAACTAGAGACAGGGGTTATAGAACTAGAGACGGGGCTGGAGAACTAGAGACGGGGCTACAGAACTAGAGAGACGGGGTTATAGAACTAGAGGCGGGGGCTATAGAACTAGAGACGGGGGTTATAGAACTAGAGACGGGTGCTACAGAACTAGAGACGGGGGCTACAGAACTAGAGACGGGGGTTATAGAACTAGAGACGGGGCTATATAACTAGAGACGGGTGCTACAGAACTAGAGACAGGGGCTATAGAACTAGAGACTGGGGTTATAGAACTAGAACTAGACGGGGATTATAGAACTAGAGAAGGGGGCTACAGAACGAGAGACGGGGGCTACAGAACTAGAGACGGGGGCTACAGAACTAGAGACGGGGGCTACAGAACTAGACGGGGGCTACAGAACTAGAGACGGGGGCTACAGAACTAGAGACGGGGGATACAGAACTAGAGACGGGGCTACATAACTAGAGACGGGGCTACATAACTAGAGACGGGTGCTACAGAACTAGAGACGGGGCTACAGAACTAGAGACGGGGGCTACAGAACTAGAGACGGGGGCTACAGAACTAGAGACGGGGGCTACAGAACTAGAGACTGGGGTTATAGAACTAGAACTAGACGGGGATTATAGAACTAGAGAACGGGGGCTACAGAACTAGAGAGGGGGGCTACAGAACTAGAGACGGGGGCTACAGAACTAGAGACGGGGGCTACAGAACTAGACGGGGGCTACAGAACTAGAGACGGGGCTACAGAACTAGAGACGGGGGATACATAACTAGAGAGGGGGGCTACAGAACTAGAGACGGGGCTACATAACTAGAGACGGGTGCTACAGAACTAGAGACGGGGGCTACAGAACTAGAGACGGGGGCTACAGAACTAGAGACGGGGGCTACAGAACTAGAGACGGGGGCTACAGAACTAGAGACGGGGGCTCTAGAACTAGAGACGGGGGCTTTGGAACTAGAGACGGGGGCTCTAGAACTGGGGGCTCTAGAACTAGAGACGGGGTTATAGAACTAGAGACGGGGGCTCTAGAACTAGAGACGGGGTTATAGAACTAGAGACGGGGGCTACAGAACTAGAGACGGGGGTTATAGAACTAGAGGCGGGGGCTATAGAACTAGAGGCGGGGGTTATAGAACTAGAGACGGGGCTACAGAACTAGAGACGGGGGCTACAGAACTAGAGACGGGGTTATAGAACTAGAGACGGGGCTGGAGAACTAGAGACGGGGCTACAGAACTAGAGACGGGGGGGGTTATAGAACTAGAGACGGGGGTTATAGAACTAGAACTAGAGACGGGGCTCTATAACTAGAGACGGGGCTATATAACTAGAGACGGGTGCTACAGAACTAGAGACGGGGGCTATAGAACTAGAGACGGGGTGCTACAGAACTAGAGACGGGGGCTATAGAACTAGACACTGGGGTTATAGAACTAAACTAGACACGGGGGATTATAGAACTAGAGAGGGGGCTACAGAACGAGAGACGGGGCTACAGAACTAGAGACGGGGGCTACAGAACTAGAGACGGGGGCTACAGAACTAGAGACGGGGGCTACAGAACTAGAGACGGGGGCTACAGAACTAGAGACGGGGGCTCTAGAACTAGAGACGGGGGCTCTAGAACTGGGGGCTCTAGAACTAGAGACGGGGGTTATAGAACTAGAACTAGACGGGGGCTCTAGAACTTGAGACGGGGGTTATAGAACTAGAGACGGGGCTGGAGAACTAGAGACGGGGCTACAGAACTAGAGACGGGGTTATAGAACTAGAGGCGGGGGCTATAGAACTAGAGGCGGGGTTATAGAACTAGAGACGGGTGCTACAGAACTAGAGACGGGGGCTACAGAACTAGAGACGGGGTTATAGAACTAGAGACGGGGCTATATAACTAGAGACGGGTGCTACAGAACTAGAGACAGGGGCTATAGAACTAGAGACTGGGGTTATAGAACTAGAACTAGACGGGGGGATTATAGAACTAGAGAAGGGGGCTACAGAACGAGAGACGGGGGCTACAGAACGAGAGTCGGGGCTATAGAACTAGAGACTGGGGTTATAGAACTAGAACTAGATGGGGGCTCTAGAACTAGAGACGGGGGTTATAGAATGAGAGACGGGGGCTACAGAACGAGAGACGGGGGGTTACAGAACGAGAGACGGGGGCTACAGAACTAGAGACGGGGCTACAGAACTAGAGACGGGGCTACAGAACTAGAGACGGGGGCTACAGAACTAGAGACGGGGCTAAAGAACTAGAGACTGGGGTTATAGAACTAGAGACGGGGGCTATAGAACTAGAGACGGGGGCTATAGAACTAGAGACGGGGGCTATAGAACTAGAGACGGGGGCTATAGAACTAGAGACGGGGGCTATAGAACTAGAGACGGGGGCTATAGAACTAGAGACGGGGGCTACAGAACTAGAGACGGGGCTACAGAACTAGAGATGGGGGCTACAGAACTAGAGACGGGGGCTACAGAACTAGAGACGGGGGCTACAGAACTAGAGACGGGGGCTACAGAACTAGAGACGGGGGCTACAGAACTAGAGACGGGGTTATAGAACTAGAGACGGGGGGCTCTAGAACTAGAGACTGGGGCTATAGAACTAGAGACGGGTGCTACAGAACTAGAGACGGGGGTTACAGAACTAGACGGGGCTCTAGAACTAGAGACGGGGTTATAGAACTAGAGACGGGGCTACAGAACTAGAGACGGGGGTTATAGAACGAGACGGGGGCGAGGGAACTAGAGACGGGGGTTATAGAACTAGAGGCGGGGGCTATAGAACTAGAGACGGGGTTCTAGAACTAGAACTAGAGACGGGGGCTATAGAACTAGAGACGGGGGCTACAGAACTAGAGACGGGGCTACAGAACTAGAGACGGGGGCTACAGAACTAGAGACGGGGGCTACAGAACTAGAGACGGGGGCTACAGAACTAGAGAGGGGGATACATAACTAGAGACGGGGGCTACATAACTAGAGACGGGGGCTACATAACTAGAGACGGGGGGCTACAGAACTAGAGACGGGGGCTACAGAACTAGAGACGGGGGCTACAGAACTAGAGACGGGGGCTACAGAACTAGAGACGGGGGCTACAGAACTAGAGACGGGGGCTACAGAACTAGAGACGGGGGGCTCTAGAACTAGAGACGGGGGCTCTAGAACTAGAGACGGGGGCTCTAGAACTGGGGGGCTCTAGAACTAGAGACGGGGGTTATAGAACTAGAACTAGACGGGGGCTCTAGAACTAGAGACGGGGTTATAGAACTAGAGACGGGGCTGGAGAACTAGAGACGGGGCTACAGAACTAGAGACGGGGTTATAGAACTAGAGGCGGGGGCTATAGAACTAGAGGCGGGGTTATAGAACTAGAGACGGGTGCTACAGAACTAGAGACGGGGGCTACAGAACTAGAGACGGGGTTATAGAACTAGAGACGGGGCTGGAGAACTAGAGACGGGGGCTACAGAACTAGAGACGGGGTTATAGAACTAGAGACGGGGGTTATAGAACTAGAACTAGAGAGGGGGGCTCTATAACTAGAGACGGGGCTATATAACTAGAGACGGGTGCTACAGAACTAGAGACGGGGGCTATAGAACTAGAGACGGGTGCTAAAGAACTAGAGACGGGGGCTATAGAACTAGAGACTGGGGTTATAGAACTAGAACTAGACGGGGATTATAGAACTAGAGAAGGGGGCTACAGAACGAGAGACGGGGGCTACAGAACTAGAGACGGGGGCTACAGAACTAGAGACGGGGGCTATAGAACTAGAGACGGGGGCTACAGAACTAGAGACGGGGGCTACAGAACTAGAGACGGGGCTACAGAACTAGAGACGGGGGCTCTAGAACTAGAGAAGGGGGCTACAGAACGAGAGACGGGGGCTACAGAACTAGAGACGGGGGCTACAGAACTAGAGACGGGGTTATAGAACTAGACGGGGCTCTAGAACTAGAGACGGGGTTATAGAACTAGAGACGGGGCTCTAGAACTAGAGACGGGGGTTATAGAACTAGAGACGGGGGCTACAGAACTAGAGACGGGGTTATAGAACGAGACGGGGGCGAGGAACTAGAGATGGGGGTTATAGAACTAGAGGCGGGGGCTACAGAACTAGAGACGGGGGCTACAGAACTAGAGACAGAGGGGGCTACAGAACTAGAGACGGGGGCTACAGAACTAGAGACGGGGGTTACAGAACTAGTCGGGGGCTCTAGAACTAGAGACGGGGGTTATAGAACTAGAGACGGGGTTATAGAACTAGAGACGGGGCTACAGAACTAGAGACGGGGTTATAGAACGAGACGGGGGGCGAGGGAACTAGAGATGGGGGTTATAGAACTAGAGGCGGGGGCTACAGAACTAGAGACGGGGGCTACAGAACTAGAGACGGGGGCTACAGAACTAGAGAGGGGGCTACAGAACTAGAGACGGGGGCTACAGAACTAGACGGGGGCTACAGAACTAGAGACAGGGCTACAGAACTAGAGACGGGGGATACATAACTAGAGACGGGGGCTACATAACTAGAGACGGGGGCTACATAACTAGAGACGGGTGCTACAGAACTAGAGACGGGGGCTACAGAACTAGAGACGGGGCTACAGAACTAGAGACGGGGGCTACAGAACTAGAGACGGGGGGCTACAGAACTAGAGACGGGGGCTCTAGAACTAGAGACGGGGGCTTTGGAACTAGAGACGGGGGCTCTAGAACTGGGGGCTCTAGAACTAGAGACGGGGGTTATAGAACTAGAACTAGACGGGGGCTCTAGAACTAGAGACGGGGTTATAGAACTAGAGACGGGGCTACAGAACTAGAGACGGGGTTATAGAACTAGAGGCGGGGGCTATAGAACTAGAGGCGGGGTTATAGAACTAGAGACGGGTGCTACAGAACTAGAGACGGGGGCTACAGAACTAGAGACGGGGTTATAGAACTAGAGACGGGGCTGGAGAACTAGAGACGGGGCTACAGAACTAGAGACGGGGGGTTATAGAACTAGAGACGGGTGCTACAGAACTAGAGACGGGGGCTATAGAACTAGAGACGGGTGCTACAGAACTAGAGACGGGGGCTATAGAACTAGACACTGGGGTTATAGAACTAGAACTAGACAGGGATTATAGAACTAGAGAAGGGGGCTACAGAACGAGAGACGGGGGCTACAGAACGAGAGACGGGGGCTACAGAACTAGAGACGGGGGCTACAGAACTAGAGACGGGGGCTACAGAACTAGAGACGGGGGCTACAGAACTAGAGACGGGGGCTCTAGAACTAGAGACGGGGCTCTAGAACTGGGGGCTCTAGAACTAGAGACGGGGGTTATAGAACTAGAACTAGACGGGGGGCTCTAGAACTTGAGACGGGGGTTATAGAACTAGAGACGGGGGCTGGAGAACTAGAGACGGGGCTACAGAACTAGAGACGGGGTTATAGAACTAGAGGCGGGGGTTATAGAACTAGAGACGGGTGCTACAGAACTAGAGACGGGGGCTACAGAACTAGAGACGGGGTTATAGAACTAGAGACGGGGCTATATAACTAGAGACGGGTGCTACAGAACTAGAGACAGGGGCTATAGAACTAGAGACTGGGGTTATAGAACTAGAACTAGACGGGGATTATAGAACTAGAGAAGGGGGCTACAGAACGAGAGACGGGGGCTACAGAACGAGAGTCGGGGCTACAGAACTAGAGACGGGGGCTACAGAACTAGAGACGGGGGCTACAGAACTAGAGACGGGGGCTACAGAAATAGAGACGGGGGCTACAGAACTAGAGACGGGGGCTCTAGAACTAGAGACGGGGGCTTTGACGGGTGTTACAGAACTAGAGACGGGGGCTATAGAACTAGAGACTGGGGTTATAGAACTAGAACTAGATGGGGGCTCTAGAACTAGAGACGGGGTTATAGAATGAGAGACGGGGCTACAGAACGAGAGACGGGGGTTACAGAACGAGAGACGGGGCTACAGAACTAGAGACGGGGGCTACAGAACTAGAGACGGGGCTACAGAACTAGAGACGGGGGCTACAGAACTAGAGACGGGGGCTAAAGAACTAGAGACTGGGGTTATAGAACTAGAGACGGGGGCTATAGAACTAGAGACGGGGGCTATAGAACTAGAGACGGGGGCTATAGAACTAGAGACGGGGGCTATAGAACTAGAGACGGGGGCTACAGAACTAGAGACGGGGGCTACAGAACTAGAGACGGGGGCTACAGAACTAGAGACGGGGGCTACAGAACTAGAGACGGGGCTACAGAACTAGAGACGGGGCTACAGAACTAGAGACGGGGTTATAGAACTAGACGGGGGCTCTAGAACTAGAGACTGGGGCTATAGAACTAGAGACGGGTGCTACAGAACTAGAGACGGGGTTACAGAACTAGACGGGGCTCTAGAACTAGAGACGGGGTTATAGAACTAGAGACGGGGCTACAGAACTAGAGACGGGGGTTATAGAACGAGACGGGGGCGAGGGAACTAGAGACGGGGGTTATAGAACTAGAGGCGGGGGCTATAGAACTAGAGACGGGGGTTCTAGAACTAGAACTAGAGACGGGGCTACAGAACTAGAGACGGGGGCTACAGAACTAGAGAGACGGGGCTACAGAACTAGAGACGGGGGCTACAGAACTAGAGACGGGGGATACATAACTAGAGACGGGGGCTACATAACTAGAGACGGGGCTACAGAACTAGAGACGGGGGGCTACAGAACTAGAGACGGGGGCTACAGAACTAGAGAGGGGGGCTACAGAACTAGAGACGGGGGCTCTAGAACTAGAGACGGGGCTCTAGAACTGGGGGCTCTAGAACTGGGGGCTCTAGAACTAGAGACGGGGTTATAGAACTAGAACTAGACGGGGGCTCTAGAACTTGAGACGGGGGTTATAGAACTAGAGACGGGGCTGGAGAACTAGAGACGGGGCTACAGAACTAGAGACGGGGTTATAGAACTAGAGGCGGGGGCTATAGAACTAGAGGCGGGGGTTATAGAACTAGAGACGGGTGCTACAGAACTAGAGACGGGGCTACAGAACTAGAGACGGGGGTTATAGAACTAGAGACGGGGGTTATAGAACTAGAACTAGAGACAGGGGCTCTATAACTAGAGACGGGGGCTATATAACTAGAGACGGGTGCTACAGAACTAGAGACGGGGGCTATAGAACTAGAGACTGGGGTTATAGAACTAGAACTAGACGGGGATTATAGAACTAGAGAAGGGGGCTACAGAACGAGAGACGGGGGCTACAGAACGAGAGTCTGGGGCTACAGAACTAGAGACGGGGGCTACAGAACTAGAGACGGGGGCTACAGAACTAGAGACGGGGGCTACAGAAATAGAGACGGGGGGCTACAGAACTAGAGACGGGGGCTCTAGAACTAGAGACGGGGGCTTTGACGGGTGTTACAGAACTAGAGACGGGGGGCTATAGAACTAGAGACTGGGGTTATAGAACTAGAACTAGATGGGGGCTCTAGAACTAGAGACGGGGTTATAGAATGAGAGACGGGGGCTACAGAACGAGAGACGGGGGTTACAGAACGAGAGACGGGGGCTACAGAACTAGAGAGAGGGGGCTACAGAACTAGAGACGGGGGCTACAGAACTAGAGACGGGGGGCTACAGAACTAGAGACGGGGGCTAAAGAACTAGAGACTGGGGTTATAGAACTAGAGACGGGGCTATAGAACTAGAGACGGGGGCTATAGAACTAGAGACGGGGCTATAGAACTAGAGACGGGGGCTATAGAACTAGAGACGGGGGGCTATAGAACTAGAGACGGGGGCTATAGAACTAGAGACGGGGGCTACAGAACTAGAGACGGGGCTACAGAACTAGAGACGGGGGCTACAGAACTAGAGACGGGGGGGCTACAGAACTAGAGACGGGGGCTACAGAACTAGAGACGGGGGCTACAGAACTAGAGACGGGGGCTACAGAACTAGAGACGGGGCTACAGAACTAGAGACGGGGGCTATAGAACTAGAGACGGGGGCTATAGAACTAGAGACGGGGGCTACAGAACTAGAGACGGGGTTATAGAACTAGACTGGGGCTCTAGAACTAGAGACGGGGGCTATAGAACTAGAGACGGGTGCTACAGAACTAGAGACGGGGTTATAGAACTAGACGGGGACTATAGAACTAGAGACGGGGTTATAGAACTAGAGGCGGGGGCTATAGAACTAGAGACGGGGGTTATAGAACTAGAACTAGACGGGGCTCTAGAACTAGAGACTGGGGGGGTTATACAGAACTAGAGACGGGGGCTACAGAACTAGAGACGGGGGCTACAGAACTAGAGACGGGGCTACAGAACTAGAGACGGGGGCTACAGAACTAGAGGCGGGGGCTACAGAACTAGAGGCGGGGGCTACAGAACTAGAGGCGGGGGCTACAGAACTAGAGGCGGGGGCTACAGAACTAGAGGCGGGGGCTACAGAACTAGAGGCGGGGGCTACAGAACTAGAGGCGGGGGCTACAGAACTAGAGGCGGGGGCTACAGAACTAGAGTGGGGGCTACAGAACTAGTGGCGGGGGTTACAGAACTAGAGGCGGGGGCTACAGAACTAGAGGCGGGGGCTACAGAACTAGAGGCGGGGGCTACAGAACTAGAGGCGGGGGCTACAGAACTAGAGGCGGGGGCTACAGAACTAGAGGCGGGGGCTACAGAACTAGAGGCGGGGGCTACAGAACTAGAGGCGGGGGCTACAGAACTAGAGGCGGGGGGTTACAGAACTAGAGACAGGGCTACAGAACTAGAGACGGGGGTTATAGAACTAGACGGGGGTTATAGAACTAGACGGGGGCTATAGAACTAGAGACGGGGGCAATAGAACTAGAGACAATTTTACAATCTGTCAGCTGTCTATTAGATTTTTTTCTGTCAACTTGTATTATAGAACATGTATTATAGACTCACCATATAACGAGCCGTTGACCTGTTTAGACAGTAGGGCACGGATGGTGGGCATGGGAATCAGGGCGAACAGCGTGAGGGCTCGTGCTGAAAGGGATAAGTATGTGTTAGGCTGTAAATTAAAACAAAACACAACTGAAGAATTAAGTGACAAGATCAGCTTTCTAATTCTGTCAGCTATCAATTATATTGTATTCTGTCAGCTGTCTATTATATTACATTCTGTCAGCTGTCTATTATATTACATTCTGTCAGCTGTCTATTATAATATAATACATTCTGTCAGCTGTCTATTATATTATATTATGTCAGCTGTCTATTATATTACATTCTGTCAGCTGTCTATTATATTATAATACATTCTGTCAGCTGTCTATTATATTATATTCTGTCAGCTGTCTATTATATTATATTCTGTCAGCTGTCTATTATATTATATTCTGTCAGCTGTCTATTATATTACATTCTGTCAGCTGTATATTATATTACATTCTGTCAGCTGTCTATTATATTATATTATATTCCGTCAGCTGTCTATTATATTATATTATATTATATTATATTCTGTCAGCTGTCTATTATATTATGTCAGCTGTCTATTATATTATACTATATTCTGTCGGCTGTCTATTATATTATAATACATTCTGTCAGCTGTGTATTATATTATGTCAGCTGTCTATTATATAAAATTATATTCTGTCGGCTGTCTATTATATTATAATACATTCTGTCAGCTGTCTATTATATTATAATACATTCTGTCAGCTGTCTATTATATTATTCTGTCAGCTGTCTATTATATTATATTCTGTCAGCTGTCTATTATATTATATTCTGTCAGCTGTCTATTATATTATTCTGTCAGCTGTCTATTATATTATATTCTGTCAGCTGTCTATTATATTATATTCTGTCAGCTATCTATTATATTATATTCTGTCAGCTGTCTATTATATTATATTCTGTCAGCTGTCTATTATATTATATTTTGTCAGCTGTCTATATTATATTATATTCTGTCAGCTGTCTATTATATTATATTCTGTCAGCTGTCTATTATATTATATTATATTCTGTCAGCTGTCTATTATATTATATTATATTCCGTCAGCTGTCTATTATATTATATTCTGTCAGCTGTCTATTATATTATGTCAGCTGTCTATTATATTATAATACATTCTGTCAGCTGTCTATTATATTATAATACATTCTGTCAGCTGTCTATTATATTATATTCTGTCAGCTGTCTATTATATTATAATACATTCTGTCAGCTGTCTATTATATTATTCTGTCAGCTGTCTATTATATTATATTATATTCTGTCAGCTGTCATTTTATATTATATTATATTGTGTCAGCTATCTATTATATTATATTGTGTCTGCTGTGGGATTTTGTAAGAAAGCAGTGAGTGAGTGTGTAAAGGGTGTAACCACATTTCTGTTGACTCAAGTCTCTAGGCGAGTTCCCTTTCTAGTCTCCAGTAATAATACATTTACAGTCCATAATTTGAAGGGGTTGAGAGAGACTTGACAGTGTGAAGATAAGATGAGTTTTTAAATAAATAAGGTGACGCTTCCTTTTAACACATGCTTTCAGACATCCTGGGCAGTGTTTCACTTCCTCATCTCTGTCAAGGTTTACAGGTTACGCAAATCATTGATGTCTCGCTCCTTCTCTCTCTGTGTCTCTGACTCGGTGTCTCTCTCTCTGTATCTCTCTTGCTGTGTCTCTCTCTGTCTCTCTGTGTGTGTGTGTGTTTACCTGGTTTTAACTGTAATAAAGAGGAGCCTTGTCGTTCACTGTGGACCCTGTGTTTTACATTGTAATCTGAAATCAAACCAGTCATGATGAACTTCCTCTTACCCAGATAGAACATGTATGTTGCCGTGACGAAGGCCATGAAGTAGATCCCGGCAGCGAAGGACACCATGCCGATGATGATGAGGGTGACGTCACTCACCCATCTGGACATTACCATGACACCCAGGAAGCTCGTCAGGAAGACCAGGAATCCGGCGGCGTTACCGTAACCTACCTGTTGATGTGTTTGATTTAACCACAGCCCTCTATAACAATAGGTCATTGTCTCATAACTCTGCAATAGAGGGCTCTGGTTTGGAAATGTGTTTTAATGGATGTTTTAAAATGTTACCGTCTGGGACCAGCACTAGCCTGGATCTGTTGGTGCTATCTTTCCAACTCCTTGTTAAACATGTTTGGTTTGATAGGGCCAGAAGTGGCATGATGGCACAACAGACCAGCACTCAGGCTACAAATCACACACACACACACACACACACACACATATTTTAAACCCCCCCCAAAAAAAAAAAAAAAAAATGGAATGCATTTCAACTCACCTGGGTGGCGTTCCAGTTCAGTGGCTCCTTCATCTCAAAGGTCACCAGTATCTCCATTCCTCCTCCCACCGCCACGTCATATAGAATCCCACCCGCAAAAAGAAGCAGAATGTTCAGAATATTCTTGGAATATTGCGTGTCGATACCGTTGGTCTCATTGCGCTCTTGTGCGCTTGGCGAGACAGTTGGTATTAGAAAGATAAACATTGTGTAGACGAGACACACAAAGTAGAGGAAGACACTCAGGCTCACTAACACTGTCCCCTGTTTAAAGTCCACACTGTACAACTGGAAGAGGTGCCCAGACACCAAACTACCGATGAGTCCAGCTATGCCATAGACCAGCTCCATTTGCATCATGTGGAGAGAGCGGTCCTCCTCGGTGGAGGTGAGCGACACCAGGGCCATGACCCCGGCCCAGTAGGAGCAGAACCCGCCGCTGAGTCCGTGGACCACCACCCCGCCGAACATAGCCTGTATCGGGAGATCCATCACTATGACCAGGAGCAGGACCACTCTGGAGACCAGGTAACCAACCAGAGGGATCACGATGGGGATCTTCCGGTACCCCAGGTCACCTACCTTGGATGGATGAACAAATTAATGAATTAACACATGAATAAGTGAAAGCATTTCTTCAGACGTATATAAAATACGCCTAGTTGCTTCAGCAATTTAAGTAGGTTACAACAGTAGGGTATAAAGTAAAGACTGGCAAGGATTTCGAAACACAAAGTCTACACAGAAAATGTGTGGCTGTTTAAATCTCGTGTTGAGGCAAAACGTGTTATATCTGAGTGTTGATTCTAGTGGGGTTAACACCAGTGTTATATCTGAGTGTTGATTCTAGTGGGGTTAACACCAGTGTTATATCTGAGTGTTGATTCTAGTGGGGTTAACACCAGTGGTATATCTGAGTGTTGATTCTAGTGGGGTTAACACCAGTGTTATATCTGAGTGTTGATTCTAGTGGGGTCAACACCAGTGGTATATCTGAGTGTTGATTCTAGTGGGGTTAACACCAGTGGTATATCTGAGTGTTGATTCTAGTGGGGTTAACACCAGTGGTATATCTGAGTGTTGATTCTAGTGGGGTTAACACCAGTGTTATATCTGAGTGTTGATTCTAGTGGGGTTAACACCAGTGGTATATCTGAGTGTTGATTCTAGTGGGGTTAACACCAGTGGTATATCTGAGTGTTGATTCTAGTGGGGTCAACACCAGTGGTATATCTGAGTGTTGATTCTAGTGGGGTTAACACCAGTGGTATATCTGAGTGTTGATTCTAGTGGGGTCAACACCAGTGGTATATCTGAGTGTTGATTCTAGTGGGGTTAACACCAGTGGTATATCTGAGTGTTGATTCTAGTGGGGTCAACACCAGTGGTATATCTGAGTGTTGATTCTAGTGGGGTTAACACCAGTGGTATATCTGAGTGTTGATTCTAGTGGGGTTAACACCAGTGGTATATCTGAGTGTTGATTCTAGTGGGGTTAACACCAGTGGTATATCTGAGTGTTGATTCTAGTGGGGTTAACACCAGTGGTATATCTGAGTGTTGATTCTAGTGGGGTTAACACCAGTGGTATATCTGAGTGTTGATTCTAGTGGGGTTAACACCAGTGGTATATCTGAGTGTTGATTCTAGTGGGGTTAACACCAGTGGTATATCTGAGTGTTGATTCTAGTGGGGTTAACACCAGTGGTATATCTGAGTGTTGATTCTAGTGGGGTTAACACCAGTGGGATTGAAATTAAAACCACCTGCAGGGAATAAATTAAGTTTTGTTGTTACTCGACTGTGTTGAGTTCATTTCCGTTAATTATTTGGGTGAAAAAGATATGGGAGGGGTCTCATCATATTGTCCAGCATACTTTGTTTCAGGTTGCTTTATAGAATCATTTTTTAACATTTTTAATCTATGTTTCTGCACATTGATTGATTCATTAATATTACACTACAAAAAGATAAATAACAAACGTTTCTAAATGAATCCAATCTGTAAGTGGTTGGACTTACTTCACCTGTTGAGATAGTTGTTCCAGTTTAGATGGTTTAGGCGGTCTCATTTATCGATCTTCCCTACCTTGGCAGTCATTCTAACTGCAGTTGCACGTATTTAAAAGTTCCAATTGTGTGCTATCTTAACTCTGGCTGGATTCCAATAGGAAACTATGTAACACTTTGCAAGCCATCATAATGTGACTTGCTGATACGGCCTGTAAACCAGGAGTTTCAGACCCCTGTGATATTGTAAAACTAGGCTGTCATTGTATGGTATTGAAATTGAGCGAACAGAGTAGAATTTTAGCAAGCAGGAAATTAGCAATTTTCACTAGATAACACAGCCACAAAGTCAGAACGGCTTTCCCAGTGTGACAAAAGATGCTGCTCTGGTCGGACAAATCAATACCCGAATATCACCGCCAATCACAATACTGTCGGGTAAGTAATACTGTCAAACACTTCACTTTAAACCCCTAGAGATATTATGGACATTTTCTGAAATTACAATAGGAAAAAATGAAGAAAGAAAATCCTGTGTAGCACTTTTTAAATCGGAATTTGCAACACTCATGGTGTGAGGTACACAACACTCTTTGGCTTGTTAGTTTAACACTATTTGGATTCAAATTTCATTTCCACATTTAACATTGTGGGTGTTAAAATTCCAATCGAAAAATTGCTGACTTACCTTGGCTAAAATAATGGCGGGTAGGATCGGAACGAACTTGGACAGCATATTATATATCATGTAAAAGTTGGACATAGCTTTCTGCCGGCTGTCCTCAGTGGGGGTTGGATTAAGAGCATCCGTCGCAATGGCGCATTGCTCTTTTACCACCATCTGCAAGCCGGTGTCGAAAAACGCGCTCGCTATTTGGGCACATAGGACCACTGGCTCGATGCGTTTACGCAGTGTCTCCAATGGCAACATGATTAGTCCCGATAAAAATCAACAGGTGGTGAAACAACAACACCCACCAGACTCGGTGTAACTATCTGACCCCGGCGCCAAACTTCACCAAGGACTGCCACCCGAGTGTGTTGAAATGTGCTAATCACGACCCTACCCATTCACCTCCTACAGTAGTTCCGTGTTTCAAACAGAGCCGCGGACTAGGCTACGTACATGATGACAAAAGACTGGATGGGACTGGGACGAAAGTTTAGGGAAGTTAGCTCAGGGTCAATATTTATTCTGCACGAGTAACATTTCCACATGAATGAATACAATCTCTTTGGTTCAATGGTTTTGTCTTTACAACTATTTCGATGTCAGTAGATCTGTATTCAATTCGTGTCGCTGAAGAGTTACAGATTGCGCACAAGAAATGTAAAGGTAATTTTCGTTTGAGCCGATATGCAGCGTTTACCGTGAATGCAGCCTCTGCAAGGGGTTGGGAGGGACAGCGTGAAGAGTGTGTCCCCTGCGCCACCGTGGGAACATAGCCTATATCAGCTCTATAAAGGCAATGTTTTATCCAGTGGCGATTTAATCATGTAAATCTTGGTGGGGCAAGCTTCCCCATTTTTTAGATGCTTGCCAGCAAAGCCACTACATAACACTGAACAATATATTAGTTGCTCTATAACGGTCAGTGGCGGTTCTAGCCAGTATTGCTCCCTGGGCGAACCAATCAGCGCCCCCCTCAAAAAGCACCAATCTGCACTACTAACTGTATTTTTTATTCAGACATTAGGAACAGCACAAATAAATAATTCAAACATTTAAAACTATATAAATATATATACAAAAATAAGACCCATAATTATCAAAAAGTAACAAAGTCAAAGAGAAACAAATTGTAGTATATAAATCCAAAATAAAAAAGAGAATTGAATTATTACTCTTACCCTATTGCTAAGAAAAAATACATAAATAAAACAAAATTGCACAAATCCTATATCACACAAATAGAATAACACACTTATAAAGAAGAGAACCTAATTATTGCACTTCAAACAAGAAACACACCAGACTAAACTGCACAACTAATTGCATTACTAACTGCATTGGTACTGTACAAAGTTAGAGGTGCGCTATTTGATAGATTCCCCACTCCCCCTACCTCTGGCTTCCGTTGGGGAGACCTGAGGTCACTGCTCTCCTTACCTCGGGCTTCCGTTGGGGAGACCTGAGGTCACTGCTCTCCTTACCTCGGGCTTCCGTTGGGGAGACCTGAGGTCACTGCTCTCCTTACCTCGGGCTTCCGTTGGGGAGACCTGAGGTCACTGCTCTCCCTACCTCGGGCTTCCAGTGGGGAGACCTGAGGTCACTGCTCTCCTTACCTCGGGCTTCCGTTGGGCAGACCTGAGGTCACTGCTCTCCTTACCTCGGGCTTCAAGTGAGGAGACCTGAGGTCACTGCTCTCCTTACCTCTGGCTTCCAGTGAGGACGCCTGAGGTCACTGCTCTCCTTACCTCTGGCTTCCAGTGAGGAGACCTGAGGTCACTGCTCTCCTTACCTCTAGCTTCTGTTTGGGAGACCTGAGGTCACTGCTCTCCCTACCTCTGGCTTCCAGTGGGAGACCTGAGGTCACTGCTCTCCCTACCTCTGGCTTCCAGTGGGGAGACCTGAGGTCAACCTAACCCCCTCCCCCCATCTCGTACTTCTGAGTGTGAGATCTTCCCAGGCAGTAGCCTACCTAGCTCACAAGCTAGAATCAGAGCGCACATTCCAACAAGGTTAATTGACACACTGTCCAACATGGTGACATGATATCATTGACATGACGTGCAAATGTCACCATTCTAATGTATTTATGTTATTAATATTATTATTTTGTGCGGGTGCTCCATGATGCCACCCAGGGCGACTGCCCATGTCGCCTATACCTAAATCCGCCACTGATAACGGTGACAAACGGTGCCCACAAACTGTTAAGGCCTACATAAAGCTGTCACAACAGCTTACCACTGTTACACCTGGCTATCAGCAGAGCCTTGTCTGGAAGCAAAACAGTTCATTCAGCCTCATAGCTGATATGGCTGACTTGTTTATTAAACAAATATGGTTTCTTCTGATAATTGAGATGTACGAACTATGGCATAAGGGGTCATGGCATCCCGACAGCGTATGGAGACCTTCCATAAGGCTCTGTAGTAGCTTCTCATGTTCTTCAATGGTGACTCCCTGCATGGAGACAGTGGTGTGGAGCTGGTCCGAGTCTGCTGGGTCTGTTCGTACTATAACGACTCAGGGCGAGACCCAGATTCAGACACAGGAGGCAGATGGTTCGAGTCTCTGATATTTATGAAAATACAAGGGCAGGAAAATAGGCAGGTTGAGTACAGGCAGAAGTTCTTTAACCAGGTCAGAATCTGAAAGTTACAGGGGGCAGGCAGGCTCGAGATCAGGGCAGACAGAATGGTCGGGCAGGCTCGAGGTCAGGGCAGACAGAATGGTCGGGCAGGCTCGAGGTCAGGGTAGGTTGAATGGTCGGGCAGGCTCGAGGTCAGGGTAGGCTGAATGGTCGGGCAGGCTCGAGGTCAGGGTAGGCTGAATGGTCGGGCAGGCTCGAGGTCAGGGTAGGCTGAATGGTCGGGCAGGCTCGAGGTCAGGGTAGGCTGAATGGTCGGGCAGGCTCGAGGTCAGGGTAGGTTGAATGGTCGGGCAGGCTCGAGGTCAGGGTAGGCTGAATGGTCGGGCAGGCTCGAGGTCAGGTAGGCTGAATGGTCGGGCAGGCTCGAGGTCAGGGTAGGCTGAATGGTCGGGCAGGCTCGAGGTCAGGGTAGGCTGAATGGTCGGGCAGGCTCGAGGTCAGGGTAGGCTGAATGGTCGGGCAGGCTCAAGGTCAGGGTAGACTGAGAGGCTGACCTCTTCTTCATGACTGCTGCCGTGTAGTCTGGGTAAATGCAAATATTCTGGCCGTCGTAGGTGATGGCAGCCGCTCGTGATGCCTTACGGAGGACATCCTCTTTCTCCTGGAAGTAGTGGAATTCGACTATGATGGGTCTGGGCAGCTCCCCATTCTTTCGTGCGGACTGTAAGCTTCTGTGTGCACTATCAAGGGTGGGGGTGTAATCGAGGCCTAGGATTTCCTGTAGCAGTGTAGCTATGAACAGGGTAGGCCGCAATCCGCCTACGGCCTCGAGTCCCTCTTTCACACCAAAATGCGACCCCCCTACAGCGCTGTCTTTTCTCAAGGTCCTCAACCTTGGAAGATAGTTTGACGATATCTGATGATATCTGGGTAACTTCCAGTGTCATCACTCTGTCGGAGTATTTCCTCTGCCGTATTTCCTCTGCTGTATTTCCTCTGCTGCTGTATTTCCTCTGCTGCTGTATTTCCTCTGCTGTATTTCCTCTGCCATATTTCCTCTGCTGTATTTCCTATGCTGCTGTATTTCCTCTGCTGTATTTCCTCTGCTGTATTTCCTCTGCTGTATTTCCTCTGCTGTATTTCCTCTGCTGTATTTCCTCTGCTGCTGTATTTCCTCTGCTGCTGTATTTCCTCTGCTGCTGTATTTCCTCTGCTGTATTTTCTGCTCTGCCGTATTTCCTCTGCCGTATTTCCTCTGCCGTATTTCCTCTGCCGTATTTCCTCTGCCGTATTTCCTCTGCCGTATTTCCTCTGCTGTATTTCCTCTGCTGTATTTCTCTGCTGTATTTCCTCTGCTGTATTTCCTCTGCTGTATTTCCTCTGCTGTATTTCCTCTGCCGTATTTCCTCTGCTGTATTTCCTCTGCTGCTGTATTTCCTCTTCTGCTGTATTTCCTCTGCTGCTGTATTTCCTCTGCTGTATTTCCTCTGCCGTATTTCCTCTGCCGTATTTCCTCTGCTGTATTTCCTCTGCTGCTGTATTTCCTCTGCTGCTGTATTTCCTCTGCTGCCGTATTTCCTCTGCTGCCGTATTTCCTCTGCTGTATTTCCTCTGCTGCCGTATTTCCTCTGCTGTATTTCCTCTGCTGCCGTATTTCCTCTGCTGTATTTCCTCTGCTGCTGTATTTCCTCTGCTGTATTTCTGCTGTATTTCCTCTGCTGTATTTCCTCTGCTGCTGTATTTCCTCTGCTGCTGTATTTCCTCTGCCGTATTTCCTCTGCTGTATTTCTCTGCTGCTGTATTTCCTCTGCTGCTGTATTTCCTCTGCCGTATTTCCTCTGCTGCTGTATTTCCTCTGCTGCTGTATTTCATCTGCTGTATTTCCTCTGCTGTATTTCCTCTGCTGTATTTCCTCTGCTGTATTTCCTCTGCTGTATTTCCTCTGCCATATTTCCTCTGCTGCTGTATTTCCTCTGCTGTATTTCCTCTGCTGTATTTCCTCTGCTGTATTTCCTCTGCTGTATTTCCTCTGCTGTATTTCCTCTGCTGTATTTCCTCTGCCGTATTTCCTCTGCTGTATTTCTCTGCTGCTGTATTTCCTCTGCTGCTGTATTTCTCTGCCGTATTTCCTCTGCTGCTGTATTTCCTCTGCTGTATTTCCTCTGCTGTATTTCCTCTGCTGTATTTCCTCTGCTGTATTTCCTCTGCCGTATTTCCTCTGCTGTATTTCCTCTGCTGCTGTATTTCCTCTGCTGCTGTATTTCCTCTGCCGTATTTCCTCTGCTGCTGTATTTCCTCTGCTGTATTTCCTCTGCTGTATTTCCTCTGCTGTATTTCCTCTGCTGTATTTCCTCTGCTGTATTTCCTCTGCTGTATTTCCTCTGCTGTATTTCCTCTGCCGTCCAGGCTGTTCAGATGGGTGTCCTGTTTCACCAAGTCTTCTTTAATGGGGTCGATCTTTGTGTTGACCTTCAGTGGCGAGACTGGCTATTTGTGCAGCTAGGTCAGTGGATAGTGACTCCACCTTAGTCAGTCTGTTCAGACTTAATGATAGCCACCATTACCATGGCTAGGTCGGGGAATGGGGGGGGTCAGAGTGCGTGTCCATGTCCGGTGAGCCCGAGGCTTTAGTAGGGGCCTGCTCTACTGAAGACTATGATGGGTCTGGGCTGTTGTTTCCTCATTGTACGATGAAAAGGCCAAATAGCCTCTACACAAATGGGCTGCAATATTCAAGGTAAATTCAATTAAATACAACTTGAGAGACTCCCCTGGTGTCCTGAAGTCCTCCTTTTGTTTGTGTGCAAATGTTTTCACCACGGCCTTTAACACAATGTAATCTCTATTCTTGAATGATGCTAAGATATAATGTTGATATTGCACCACACAACTCAAACGCCGGTTCACCAGCGTGAACGAAATCACAAACCACTTTTTGTTTTGTTTTGTTCAAACCCCCTGAATAACTGTTGTCTGCTAAAGAGGATCATCTGTTTGCATCTGCCAATCCACTTCCTGTCCAGTTGTCCAAACGACTTGTCCCCAGAGCTTCCTATACAGATCATCTATTTCCATAACGTGTTGAGGCCGGCAATAAAGGAGAACGAGAGGCTCAATTAAAGATGTTACAGCCACGGGAGGTAGGGGACAGCTGCAGCACCCCGTGTTAAATCACCCCCCACCAAGTTACTGAGCTAGGCCTTATTTACCCTTCTATGAGCGAATTAAAACACTCATAGGCACATTTCGGAAGCCCCAGAAACAAACCCCTAGCTTCCCAGTACATATGGACATTAACAAGGTTTATCAATGAGTTTTTGGCGGGTTAATGTCCAAATTATTTATTACATAAAAAAAGAAGAAGATTGATGACAGGGGCTACAGGAGCTCATGTGCCCCCCCCTCCCCCACCACCTTGTGGTGGCTGTGGGCGTGTTCAGTATGCCAGTGGTTGCTGTGTGGGTGTCCAGTATGCCAGTGGTGGCTGTGGGGGTGTCCAGTATGCCAGTGGTTGCTGTGGGCGTGTCCAGTATGCCAGTGGTTGCTGTGGGGGTGTCCAGTACACCAGTGGTTGCTGTGTGGGTGTCCAGTATGCCAGTGGTGGCTGTGGGGGTGTCCAGTATGCCAGTGGTTGCTGTGTGGGTGTCCAGTACACCAGTGGTTGCTGTGTGGGTGTCCAGTATGCCAGTGGTGGCTGTGGGGGTGTCCAGTATGCCAGTGGTGGCTGTGGGGGTGTTCAGTATGCCAGTGGTTGCTGTGGGGTGTCCAGTACACCAGTGGTTGCTGTGTGGGTGTCCAGTACACCAGTGGTTGCTGTGTGGGTGTCCAGTATGCCAGTGGTGGCTGTGGGGGTGTTCAGTATGCCAGTGGTGGCTGTGGGGGTGTTCAGTATGCCAGTGGTTGCTGTGGGGGTGTCCAGTATGCCAGTGGTGGCTGTGGGGGTGTCCAGTATGCCAGTGGTTGCTGTGGGGGTGTCCAGTATGCCAGTGGTGGCTGTGGGGGTGTTCAGTATGCCAGTGGTTGCTGTGGGGGTGTCCAGGGTGGTGGCCAGTATGCCAGTGGTGGCTGTGGGGGTGTCCAGTATGCCAGTGGTTGCTGTAGGGGTGGGGTGTGCCAGTATGCCAGTGGTTGCTGTGGGGGGGTATGGTGGTTGCCAGTATGCCAGTGGTTGCTGTGGGGGTGTCCAGTATGCCAGTGGTTGCTGTGGAGGTGTCCAGTATGCCAGTGGTTGCTGTGGGGGTGTCAGTATGCCAGTGGTTGCTGTGGGGGTGTCCGGTATGCCAGTGGTTGCGTGAGGTGAATCAGTGTGTGTGAGAGTTGAATCAGTGTGGATGTGTGAGGTGAATCAGTGTGTGTGTGTGAGGTGATATCAGTGTGTGTGTGAGGTGAATCAGTGTGTGTGTGAGAGGTGAATCAGTGTGTGTGTGTGAGGTGAATCAGTGTGTGAGAGGTGATATCAGTGTGTGTGAGAGGTGATATCAGTGTGTGTGAGAGGTGATATCAGTGTGTGTGTGAGGTGAATCAGTGTGTGTGTGAGGTGAATCAGTGTGAGTGTTAACAGTGACAGTATTTTATTAGGTGATAAAATACTGTAAAATGACTCCAACAGGGAAACTGATCAGCTGCATAATCAATTAAATAATAATAGAGAATTGGTCACAAAATTACAGATTTTCTTTTTAATGACAAAATAATTATACAGGCGTATAACTGAGAATACAAGCAGCCTACTATATAAACCAACAGAAGCAGAATATGAACATACAAGGGGCTAACATACACACATAGTTAGGGTTTACACATGCATATGATTGCTTCTTTATCACATCAGCTATTCCCCCTCCCACTAGGGTCTACTCCACTATAACCTATTCCCCCTCCCACTAGGGTCTACTCCACTATAACCTATTCCCCCTCCCACTAGGTCTACTCCACTGTAACCTATTCCCCCTTCCACTAGGGTCTACTCCACTATAACCTATTCCCCCTCCCACTAGGGTCTACTCCACTATAACCTATTCCCCCTCCCACTAGGGTCTACTCCACTGTAACCTATTCCCCCTTCCACTAGGGTCTACTCCACTATAACCTATTCCCCCTCCCACTAGGGTCTACTCCACTATAACCTATTCCCCCTCCCACTAGGGTCTACTCCACTATAACCTATTCCCCTCCCACTAGGGTCTACTCCACTATAACCTATTCCCCCTCCCACTAGGGTCTACTCCACTATAACCTATTCCCCCTCCCACTAGGGTCTACTCCACTGTAACCTATTCCCCCTTCCACTAGGGTCTACTCCACTATAACCTATTCCCCCTCCCACTAGGGTCTACTCCACTATAACCTATTCCCCCCTCCCACTAGGGTCTACTCCACTATAACCTATTCCCCTCCCACTAGGGTCTACTCCACTATAACCTATTCCCCCTCCCACTAGGGTCTACTCCACTGTAACCTATTCCCCCTCCCACTAGGGTCTACTCCACTATAACCTATTAGCCTATTCCCCCTCCCACTAGGGTCTACTCCACTATAACCTATTCCCCCTCCCACTAGGGTCTACTCCACTATAACCTATTCCCCCTCCCACTAGGGTCTACTCCACTATAACCTATTCCCCCTCCCACTAGGTCTACTCCACTATAACCTATTCCCCTCCCACTAGGGTCTACTCCACTGTAACCTATTCCCCCTCCCACTAGGGTCTACTCCACTATAACCTATTCCCCCTCCCACTAGGGTCTACTCCACTATAACCTATTCCCCCTCCCACTAGGGTCTACTCCACTATAACCTATTCCCCCTCCCACTAGGGTCTACTCCACTATAACCTATTCCCCCTCCCACTAGGGTCTACTCCACTATAACCTATTCCCCCTCCCACTAGGGTCTACTCCACTATAACCTATTCCCCCTCCCACTAGGGTCTACTCCACTATAACCTATTCCCCCTCCCACTAGGGTCTACTCCACTATAACCTATTCCCCCTCCCACTAGGGTCTACTCCACTATAACCTATTCCCCCTTCCACTAGGGTCTACTCCACTATAACCTATTCCCCCTCCCACTAGGGTCTACTCCACTATAACCTATTCCCCCTCCCACTAGGGTCTACTCCACTGTAACCTATTCCCCTCCCACTAGGGTCTACTCACTGTAACCTACAGAGCTTCAATCATGGAGCTCTCCACTTTGGATGGTGGTATATATGGTAAAATAGTATAGCAAAGCCTTTCGCGGATTTATAACTATATATAAAGCCATCTTAATCAACACTCAGATATACCACTGGTGTTAACCCCACTAGAATCAACACTCAGATATACCACTGGTGTTAACCCCACTAGAATCAACACTCAGATATACCACTGGTGTTAACCCCCACTAGAATCAACACTCAGATATAACACGGGTGTTAACCCACTAGAATCAACACTAACACTATGGACTACCCCTTTAAACAACTAGACAACTAGACAAACCAACCAAGGGGACAGAGAGGACAGGGGACATGAATAACGAATAATGAATAATAATGAATAACGCTCACACACACAACACACCACTAGAACCAACACTCAGATATACCACTGGTGTTAACCCCACTAGAATCAACACTCAGATATACCACTGGTGTTAACCCCACTAGAATCAACATTCAGATATACCACTGGTGTTAACCCCACTGGAATCAACACTCAGATATTGCATTCATAACCCTTTATACCAAGAATTTAACACTTCCAAATGTGCTCTACATGGCATTTACATTATTACTGTATAGTGTGTTATCGCTGTTCTGCTACTTCCTCATTTGTTCCCAGACCCTTAAATGGTTTTGTATTCACTCATGGCAAACTGCATTATCCCACCAAATATAAACTGTCAACACTAATTTATTAATTCAAGAAATTACTACTTTCTTTTCAAGTTCCCGAGACCAAATTCAGCTTGATTTAATTATATTTGTGTATTATATATATGTATTTGTGTTGTTTTGTATCATACGCCCAAGAAGCATTCTCATATTAAGAGACACCTGTACATGTTAAAGACATTTGGCAATAGCAGACACAATTTGGATTTGCAGTAATACATTTAGCCTTATGCTAATCAAATAGCATTGTGATGTTAAGCTAGAAAAGCAGACACTCCTGTTACTCACCTTGACTTGCATATTTATCTGTTGTGGATTTACCACACTGAGGACTATCACACACACACGGACACATAAACATACACAGCTTGTTTACATTACTGTACACAACATTTAAATACAGCCCTCAGGAAAACTATTTTCCTTTTAGTGTATTTTCCACTGCACAAATAAAAAAAGTCTCTCATCATAATAAACGCCTCACATCAAAGCTACCAGGCGATAAAACAAACCTCTACTTTTGTGAGTTAAAATGATTATTTCACATAGAAAACCTTTGTCTAGCTGTTCATCATGTCAAACTATCAACACTGTCTTTCAGTCAAATCAGCGTGATTATGTACTGCACTATGCTCCACGTCCTCGTTCACAGGTCAATCTCAGTTCAACTTCCCTGACAATCTTAGGAAGTTCAAGTCATGCTCTTTCCCTCTCCCCTCCTCTCTCTCTCACCCTTCTCTTGCACTCTTCCCTCTCTCACTCTCCCCCAAGGCAAACAGAATACTGTCTGTATGTCATCACAGCAACATTGTCACTCAGTTAACACTGTTGCCACACACACATTAGAATCAGAGAAACACACTCTCCCATGTGTCGTCAGACATAAGCAGAAACATCCAATCACAGTTTTTATCCCATGAAACACAATAGTGATATCCCATGAAACACAATAGTGATATCCCATGAAAACACAATAGTGATATCCCATGAAACACAATGGTGATATCCCATGAAACACAATAGTGATATCCCATGAAACACAATAGTGATATCCATGAAACACAATGGTGATATCCCATGAAACACAATGGTGATATCCCATGAAACACAATAGTGATATCCCATGAAACACAATGGTGATATCCCATGAAACACAATGGTGATATCCCATGAAACACAATGGTGATATCCCATGAAACACAATGGTGATATCCCATGAAACACAATAGTGATATCCCATGAAACACAATAGTGATATCCCATGAAATACAATAGTGATATCCCATGAAACACAATAGTGATATCCCATGAAATACAATAGTGATATCCCATGAAACACAATAGTGATATCCCATGAAATACAATAGTGATATCCCATGAAACACAATAGTGATATCCCATGAAACACAGTAGTGATATCCCATGAAATACAATAGTGATATCCCATGAAACACAATAGTGATATCCCATGAAATACAATAGTGATATCCCATGAAACACAATAGTGATATCCATGAAATACAATAGTGATATCCCATGAAACACAATAGTGATATCCATGAAATACAATAGTGATATCCCATGAAATACAATAGTGATATCATGAAATACAATAGTGATATTCCATGAAATACAATAGTGATATCCCATGAAACACAATAGTGATATCCCATGAAATACAATAGTGATATCTCATGAAATGCAATAGTGATGTCCCATGAAACACAATGGTGATAGCCATGAAATGCTTTTCAATGTAAAAAAAAGAAGATTTTCTAAGAACACAATAAGAAACACAAAAATAATATTATTGATTGTGGACACGTCTCAATTGACACCCTATTCCTGTATAGTGCACTTCATTTGACCATGGACTGAGCACAATCATTTTAACGCTGCCCCTGTGCTTTGTCAGGGAGATTAACGACTTGGAGCATGCCCAGAACGTTCTGTGGCCTCCGGAGGGCCACGGTACATGGCCTACTTCCCTGAACAGTTCTCAGAACCTGGTTTGTGGGACGGTAGAGCTGGCAGGGCCCTCATTTAGGAGAACAACATCCACAGAGTAAAACAACATGTTCCTTTTGTTGTAGTAGTGTCTGTCGGTCAATAACAGCATGATTGTTATCCGGAGTCCGTTGTCTCATCATCTCTGGTTTCAGTGTTGTCCATTTAGAGAAGTTAATACTTTTATGTCTTGTTCTGAATTTGCTATGAAAGAACTGGACATACAGTAGAACTTGACTTAAAACATAGAGCTAGACATAGTAGAGCTTGACTTAAAACATAGAGCTGGACATAGAGCTGGACATACAGTAGAGCTTGACTTAAAAAAACATAGAGTTGGACATAGAGCTGGACATACAGTAGAGCTTGACTTAAAACATAGAGCTGGGACATAGAGCTGACATACAGTAGAGCTTGACTTAAAACATAGAGCTGGACATAGAACTGGACATACAGTAGAGCTTGACTTAAACACAGAGCCGAATACGCCAGCAGAGCCTGACCTAAACACAAGAGCTAGACATAGAGTTGAACATAGAGCTGGGCATAGAGCTGGACATACAGTAGAGCTTGACTTAAAACATAGAGCTGGGACATGTAGTAGAGCTTGACTTAAAACAGAGTTGGACATAGAGCTGAAATGAGCTGGACATAGAGCTGACACATAGAGCTGGATAGAGCTGGAAACATAGAGTTGGACATAGAGCTGACAGAGCAATTGGATGTCTCCACGTTTAGAAAAATACTTTACATGTGTAACTAAAAAGATGTATCCTTTTGTTATCATGACTTAGATTTTAAAAAGTGTTTGATTTTTATCATGCAAAATATCTCTATTGACGTCAATAGATTGTGGTGCTTTGAAAGTGTGTGTAGTCCTTGATCCAATCTAGCAACTCAATACATTGTTTTGTATCATAATGGTGTTATCTCCAAAAGCATTAAAAAAAAAAAATTTAAACTCCAACAAAACCTCACCATTCTTTCCCTTAGCTGGCAAGGTCTAGAGGCAAGGTCAAGAGGCAAGGTCAAGAGTTAAAAACAATTTGCTGAGATATTATTGCAATATTCCCCAGCACACCAGAAGCAAACATAAGAACATTTCCTCTGGAGAGATCAAATACACATCCATCCTATTTCATTATGTTAAACTTCAAAGTGGCTTACATCAGAGAAGAGAGCAATTAAACAAGCAATGCCAATATAAATGATCAGAGGATAAAAAAAAGAAAATAAATATCTGACATTCGAATACTACGACACACAGACAGTTTGGAAACCAGTAGAATGATTAATGCTTTGAACAGTGTTAGTCTAGAAATAAATCTCCCGACATGTATTGTGTCTCATCCATAGAATCAGAATGATGCCATAATGGGCGGCCATTTTGAGTGTCCCCGTGGTCGTTCATTCTATTGTTGTGTTGTCGTATTGTCGAATCGTCGTATCGTCGTAATGGGCGGCCATTTTGAGTGTCCCCATGGTAGTTCATTCTATTGTCATATTGTCGTAATGGGCGGCCATTTTAGTGTCCCCATGGTAGTTCATTCTATTGTCGTATTGTTGTAATGGGCGGCCATTTTGAGTGTCCCCATGGTAGTTCATTCTATTGTCGTATTGTCTGTCATATTGTCGTAATGGGCGGCCATTTTGAGTGTCCCCATGGTAGTTCATTTCTATTGTCGTATTGTTGTAATGGGCGGCCATTTTGAGTGTTCCCATGTTAGTTCATTCTATTGTCATATTGTCGTAATGGGCGCCATTTTGAGTGACCCCATGGTAGTTCATTCTATTGTTGTATTGTCGTAATGGGGCGGCCATTTTGAGTGTCCCCATGGTAGTTCATTCTATTGTCGTATTGTCGTAATGGCGGCCATTTTGAGTGTCCCCATGGTAGTTCATTCTGTTGTCGTATTGTACACTGCCTTCAGAAAGTATTTACACACCTGGACTTTTTCCACATTTTGTTGTGTAATAGACTGAATTTTTAAATGGATTAAATCAAACATTTTTGTATCACTGGCCTACATACAATACCCCATAATGTCAAAGTGGAATTCTGTTTGTAGAACATTTTTTAAATTAATAAAAAATAAAATGAAAAGGTGAAATGTCTTGAGTAAATATGTATTCAACCCCTTTGTTATGGTAAGCCTGAATATGCTCAGGAGTTATAAATGTGCTTAATTAACAAATTGTGTAATAAGTTCAGGGTTCAATAATAGTGGTTACCATGATTTCTTAATAACTACCCTCATCCCTGTACTCCACACATACTATCTGTAAGGACCCCTAACTAAGTAATGAATGTCAGGCACAGATTCAACCACAAAGACCAGGGAGGTGTTTCAATGCCTCACAAAGAAGGGTCCCGATTGGTAGATCTAAAAAAATAAAAATAAAAAAATAGCATTGTGAATTATTAATTAGACGTTGGATGGCGATCACCAAGTCACTAAAAAAGACAAAGGTGTCCTTTCTAACGCAGTTTTTGAGATGAAGGAAACTGCTCAGAGATTTCAACATGAGCCAATGGTGACTCTAAAGCAGTTACAGAGTTTAATGTCTGTGATTGGAGAACACTGAGGATGGATCAACAACATTGTAGTTACTCCACAATACTAACCTAAATGACAGAGTGAAAAGAAGGAAGCCTGTACAGAATAAAAATATTTAAAAAAACATGCATCCTGTTTGCAACAAGGCACTTAATTAAAACTGCCAAAATGTGGCAAAGAAATTAACTTTCTGTCCTGAATACAAAGCGTTATGTTTGGGGCAAATCAACACAACACATCACTGAGTACCACTCTTCATATGTTCAAGCATGGTGGTGGCTGCATCATGTTATGGGTATGCTTGTCATCGGCAAGGACTAGGAGTTTTGTACAAAAAAACTGAAACGGCTATAAGCACAGGCAAAATCCTAGAGGAAATCCTGATTCATTTTGCTTTCCAGCAGACACTGGGAGACACTGGGAGAGCAATGATCAACTATCAACTTGGCAGAGCTTGAAAAATTAAAAAATAATAATGGCCAAGAGACCTACCCAGAAAGAGTCACAGCAAAGTATTGACGCAGGGGACAATAATTATGTAAATGAG
>NC_056448.1:49470210-49597710 GCF_018296145.1 Oncorhynchus tshawytscha
AGAACTAGAGACAGGGGGGCTAGAGACTAGAACTAGAGACGGGGCTATAGAACAGAACTATAGAACTAGAGGGGGCTATAGAACTAGAGACGGGGGCTAGAACTAGAGACGGGCTACAGAACTAGAGACGGGGGCTATAGAACTAGAGACGGGGGAACTAGAGGGGGGCTACAGAACTAGAGACAGGGGCTACAGAACTAGAGACGGGGCTACAGAACTAGAGACGGGGCTACAGAACTAGAGACGGGGCTACAGAACTAGAGACGGGGGCTACAGAACTAGAGACGGGGTTATAGAACTAGAGACGGGGGCTATAGAACTAGAGACGGGGGCTATAGAACTAGAGACGGGGGCTATAGAACTAGAGACGGGGGCTACAGAACTAGAGACGGGGCTCTAGAACTAGAGACGGGGGGCTACAGAACTAGAGACGGGGGCTACAGAACTAGAGACGGGGGCTACAGAACTAGAGACTAGAGGGGGCTATAGAACTAGAGACGGGGGCTACAGAACTAGAGACGGGGGCTACAGAACTAGAGACGGGGGCTATAGAACTAGAGACGGGGCTACAGAACTAGAGACGGGGGCTACAGAACTAGAGACGGGGTTACAGAACTAGAGACGGGGAACTACAGAACTAGAGACGGGGGCTATAGAACTAGAGACGGGGTTATAGAACTAGAGACTAGAGGGGGCTATACAGAACTAGAGACGGGGGCTACAGAACTAGAGACGGGGGCTATAGAACTAGAGACGGGGGCTATAGAACTAGAGACTGGGGCTATAGAACTAGAGACGGGGGCTATACAGAACTAGAGACGGGGGCTCTAGAACTAGAGACGGGGGCTATAGAACTAGAGACGGGGGCTACAGAACTAGAGACGGGGTTATAGAACTAGAGACGGGGGCTACAGAACTAGAGACGGGGCTATAGAACTAGAGGCGGGGGCTATAGAACTAGAGACGGGGGTTATAGAACTAGAGACGGGGCTATAGAACTAGAGACGGGGGCTACAGAACTAGAGACGGGGGGGCTAGAACTAGAGAACTAGAACTAGAGACGGGGCTACAGAACTAGAGACGGGGGCTACAGAACTAGAGACGGGGGCTACAGAACTAGAGACGGGGCTACAGAACTAGAGACGGGGCTACAGAACTAGAGACGGGGGCTACAGAACTAGAGACGGGGCTACAGAACTAGAGACGGGGCTACAGAACTAGAGACGGGGCTACAGAACTAGAGACGGGGGCTACAGAACTAGAGACTGGGGCTATAGAACTAGAGACGGGGGCTATAGAACTAGAGACGGGGGCTAGAACTAGAGACGGGGCTATAGAACTAGAGACGGGGCTATAGAACTAGAGACGGGGGCTATAGAACTAGAGATGGGGCTATAGAACTAGAGACGGGGCTATAGAACTAGAGACGGGGGGCTACAGAACTAGAGACGGGGCTACAGAACTAGAGACGGGGGCTACAGAACTAGAGACGGGGCTACAGAACTAGAGACGGGGGCTACAGAACTAGTAGAGACGGGGGCTACAGAACTAGAGACGGGGCTACAGAACTAGAGACGGGGGCTACAGAACTAGAGACGGGGGGG
The DNA here is from genome assembly GCF_018296145.1 of Oncorhynchus tshawytscha. Taxonomy (NCBI): domain Eukaryota; kingdom Metazoa; phylum Chordata; class Actinopteri; order Salmoniformes; family Salmonidae; genus Oncorhynchus; species Oncorhynchus tshawytscha. Next base: position 49,471,815 of record NC_056448.1, read on the forward strand.
ATACATAACTAGAGACGGGGGCTACATAACTAGAGACGGGGGCTACAGAACTAGAGACGGGGGCTACAGAACTAGAGACGGGGGCTACAGAACTAGAGACTGGGGCTACAGAACTAGAGACGGGGGCTACAGAACTGGGGGCTCTAGAACTAGAGACGGGGGTTATAGAACTAGAACTAGACGGGGGCTCTAGAACTAGAGACGGGGTTATAGAACTAGAGACGGGGCTGGAGAACTAGAGACGGGGCTACAGAACTAGAGACGGGGGTTATAGAACTAGAGGCGGGGGCTATAGAACTAGAGGCGGGGGTTATAGAACTAGAGACGGGGCTACAGAACTAGAGACGGGGCTACAGAACTAGAGACGGGGTTATAGAACTAGAGACGGGGCTACAGAACTAGAGACGGGGCTACAGAACTAGAGACGGGGTTATAGAACTAGAGACGGGGGTTATAGAACTAGAACTAGAGACGGGGGCTCTATAACTAGAGACGGGGGCTATATAACTAGAGACGGGTGCTACAGAACTAGAGACGGGGGCTATAGAACTAGAGACGGGTGCTACAGAACTAGAGACGGGGGCTATAGAACTAGACACTGGGGTTATAGAACTAGAACTAGACTGGGATTATAGAACTAGAGAAGGGGGCTACAGAACTAGAGACGGGGGCTACAGAACTAGAGACGGGGGGCTACAGAACTAGAGACGGGGGCTACAGAACTAGAGACGGGGGCTATAGAACTAGAGACGGGGGCTATAGAACTAGAGACGGGGGCTATAGAACTATGGACGGGGCTATAGAACTAGAGACGGGGCTATAGAACTAGAGACGGGGGCTACAGAACTAGAGACGGGGGCTACAGAACTAGAGACGGGGGCTACAGAACTAGAGACGGGGGCTACAGAACTAGAGACGGGGGGATACATAACTAGAGACGGGGGGCTACATAACTAGAGACGGGGGCTACAGAACTAGAGACGGGGGCTACAGAACTAGAGACGGGGGCTACAGAACTAGAGACTGGGGCTACAGAACTAGAGACGGGGGCTACAGAACTAGAGACGGGGCTACAGAACTAGAGACGGGGGCTCTAGAACTAGAGACGGGGGCTCTAGAACTAGAGACGGGGGGCTCTAGAACTGGGGGCTCTAGAACTAGAGACGGGGGTTATAGAACTAGAACTAGACGGGGGCTCTAGAACTAGAGACGGGGCTATAGAACTAGAGACGGGGCTGGAGAACTAGAGACGGGGCTACAGAACTAGAGACGGGGGTTATAGAACTAGAGGCGGGGGCTATAGAACTAGAGGCGGGGGTTATAGAACTAGAGACGGTGCTACAGAACTAGAGAGGGGGCTACAGAACTAGAGACGGGGGTTATAGAACTAGAGACGGGGCTGGAGAACTAGAGACGGGGCTACAGAACTAGAGACGGGGTTATAGAACTAGAGACGGGGTTATAGAACTAGAACTAGAGACGGGGGCTCTAGAACTAGAGACGGGGCTATAGAACTAGAGACGGGTGCTACAGAACTAGAGACGGGGCTATAGAACTAGAGACGGGTGCTACAGAACTAGAGACGGGGGCTATAGAACTAGAGACTGGGGTTATAGAACTAGAACTAGACTGGGATTATAGAACTAGAGAAGGGGGCTACAGAACGAGAGACGGGGGCTACAGAACGAGAGACGGGCTACAGAACTAGAGACGGGGCTACAGAACTAGAGACGGGGGCTATAGAACTAGAGACAGGGGCTATAGAACTAGAGACAGGGGCTATAGAACTATGGACGGGGCTATAGAACTAGAGACGGGGGCTATAGAACTAGAGACGGGGGCTATAGAACTAGAGACGGGGGCTATAGAACTAGAGACGGGGCTACAGAACTAGAGACGGGGGTTATAGAACTAGACGGGGCTCTAGAACTAGAGACTGGGGCTATAGAACTAGAGACTGGTGCTACAGAACTAGAGACGGGGGTTACAGAACTAGACGGGGTTCTAGAACTAGAGACGGGGGTTATAGAACTAGAGACGGGGCTACAGAACTAGAGACGGGGGTTATAGAACTAGAGACGGGGGCTATAGAACTAGAGACGGGGTTATAGAACTAGAGGCGGGGGCTATAGAACTAGAGACGGGGTTATAGAACTAGAACTAGAGACGGGGGCTACAGAACTAGAGACGGGGGCTACAGAACTAGAGACGGGGCTACAGAACTAGAGACGGGGCTACAGAACTAGAGACGGGGCCTACAGAACTAGAGACGGGGGCTACAGAACTAGAGACGGGGATACATAACTAGAGACGGGGGGCTACATAACTAGAGACGGGGGCTAGAACTAGAGACGGGGCTACAGAACTAGAGACAGGGGCTACAGAACTAGAGACGGGGGCTACAGAACTAGAGACGGGGGCTACAGAACTAGAGACGGGGGCTACAGAACTAGAGACGGGGGCTACAGAACTAGAGACGGGGGCTCTAGAACTAGAGACGGGGCTTTGACGGGTGTTACAGAACTAGAGACGGGGCTATAGAACTAGAGACTGGGGTTATAGAACTAGAACTAGATGGGGGCTCTAGAACTAGAGACGGGGTTATAGAATGAGAGACGGGGGCTACAGAACTAGAGACGGGGGCTACAGAACTAGAGACGGGGCTACAGAACTAGAGACGGGGGCTACAGAACTAGAGACGGGGGTTACAGAACTAGAGACGGGGTTACAGAACTAGACGGGGTTCTAGAACTAGAGACGGGGTTATAGAACTAGAGACGGGGCTACAGAACTAGAGACGGGGGTTATAGAACTAGAGACGGGGGCTATAGAACTAGAGACGGGGTTATAGAACTAGAGGCGGGGGCTATAGAACTAGAGATGGGGGTTATAGAACTAGAACTAGAGACGGGGGCTACAGAACTAGAGACGGGGGCTACAGAACTAGAGACGGGGCTACAGAACTAGAGACGGGGGGGGCTACAGAACTAGAGACGGGGCCTACAGAACTAGAGACGGGGGCTACAGAACTAGAGACGGGGGATACATAACTAGAGACGGGGGCTACATAACTAGAGAGGGGGGCTACAGAACTAGAGACGGGGGCTACAGAACTAGAGACGGGGGCTACAGAACTAGAGACGGGGGCTACAGAACTAGAGACGGGGCTATAGAACTAGAGACTGGGGTTATAGAACTAGAACTAGATGGGGGCTCTAGAACTAGAGACGGGGGTTATAGAACTAGAGACGGGGGCTACAGAACTAGAGACGGGGGCTACAGAACTAGAGACGGGGGCTACAGAACTAGAGACGGGGGCTACAGAACTAGAGACGGGGCTACAGAACTAGAGACGGGGGGCTACAGAACTAGAGACGGGGGCTACAGAACTAGAGACGGGGCTACAGAACTAGAGACGGGGGCTACAGAACTAGAGACGGGGGCTACATAACTAGAGACGGGGGCTACAGAACTAGAGGGGGCTACAGAACTAGAGACGGGGCTACAGAACTAGAGACGGGGGCTACAGAACTAGAGACGGGGGCTACAGAACTAGAGACGGGGGCTACAGAACTAGAGACGGGGGGCTACAGAACTAGAGATGGGGGCTACAGAACTAGAGACGGGGGCTCTAGAACTAGAGACGGGGGCTTTGACGGGTGTTACAGAACTAGAGACGGGGGCTATAGAACTAGAGACTGGGGTTATAGAACTAGAACTAGATGGGGGCTCTAGAACTAGAGACGGGGGTTATAGAACTAGAGACGGGGGCTACAGAACTAGAGACGGGGGCTACAGAACTAGAGACGGGGGCTACAGAACTAGAGACGGGGGCTACAGAACTAGAGACGGGGGCTACAGAACTAGAGACGGGGGCTACAGAACTAGAGACGGGGGCTACAGAACTAGAGACGGGGGCTACAGAACTAGAGACGGGGGCTACAGAACTAGAGACGGGGGCTACAGAACTAGAGACGGGGGCTACAGAACTAGAGACGGGGGCTACAGAACTAGAGACGGGGCTACAGAACTAGAGACGGGGGGTTATAGAACTAGAGACGGGGGCTCTAGAACTAGAGACTGGGGCTATAGAACTAGAGACGGGGCTACAGAACTAGAGACGGGGGTTACAGAACTAGAGACGGGGGCTCTAGAACTAGAGACGGGGGTTATAGAACTAGAGACGGGGCTACAGAACTAGAGACGGGGGTTATAGAACTAGAGACGGGGGCTATAGAACTAGAGATGGGGGTTATAGAACTAGAGGCGGGGGCTATAGAACTAGAGACGGGGGCTAGAACTAGAACTAGAGACGGGGGCTACAGAACTAGAGACGGGGCTACAGAACTAGAGACGGGGGCTACAGAACTAGAGACGGGGGCTACAGAACTAGAGACGGGGCTACAGAACTAGAGACGGGGGCTACAGAACTAGAGACGGGGGCTACAGAACTAGAGACGGGGGCTATAGAACTAGAGACGGGGGCTACAGAACTAGAGACGGGGGCTACAGAACTAGAGACGGGGGGCTACAGAACTAGAGACGGGGGCTACAGAACTAGAGAGGGGGGCTACAGAACTAGAGACGGGGGCTACAGAACTAGAGACGGGGCTACAGAACTAGAGACGGGGGCTCTAGAACTAGAGACGGGGGCTCTAGAACTAGAGACGGGGCTCTAGAACTAGAGGGGGCTCTAGAACTAGAGACGGGGGTTATAGAACTAGAGACGGGGGCTCTAGAACTAGAGACGGGGGTTATAGAACTAGAGACGGGGCTGGAGAACTAGAGACGGGGGCTACAGAACTAGAGACGGGGGCTATAGAACTAGAGACGGGGGCTATAGAACTAGAGACGGGGGTTATAGAACTAGAGACGGGGGCTACAGAACTAGAGAGACGGGGGCTACAGAACTAGAGACGGGGGCTAGAACTAGAGAAGAACTAGAGACGGGGCTACAGAACTAGAGACGGGGCTATAGAACTAGAGACGGGGGTTATAGAACTAGAACTAGAGACGGGGGCTACTAGAACTAGAGACGGGGGCTATAGAACTAGAGACGGGGCTACAGAACTAGAGAGACGGGGCTATAGAACTAGACACTGGGGTTATAGAACTAGAACTAGAGACGGGGCTATAGAACTAGAGACGGGGGCTACAGAACTAGAGACGGGGCTACAGAACTAGAGACGGGGGCTACAGAACTAGAGACGGGGGCTACAGAACTAGAGACGGGGGCTATAGAACTAGAGACGGGGGCTACAGAACTAGAGACGGGGGCTACAGAACTAGAGACGGGGTTATAGAACTAGATGGGGGCTCTAGAACTAGAGACGGGGGCTATAGAACTAGAGACGGGGCTACAGAACTAGAGACGGGGTTACAGAACTAGACGGGGGCTCTAGAACTAGAGACGGGGTTATAGAACTAGAGACGGGGCTGCAGAACTAGAGACGGGGGTTATAGAACTAGAGACGGGGGCTATAGAACTAGAGACGGGGTTATAGAACTAGAGGCGGGGGCTATAGAACTAGAGACGGGGTTATAGAACTAGAACTAGAGACGGGGGCTACAGAACTAGAGACGGGGGCTACAGAACTAGGGGCTACAGAACTAGAGACGGGGGCTACAGAACTAGAGACGGGGGCTACAGAACTAGAGACGGGGCTACAGAACTAGAGACGGGGCTACAGAACTAGAGACGGGGATACATAACTAGAGACGGGGGCTACAGAACTAGAGACGGGGGCTACAGAACTAGAGACGGGGGCTACAGAACTAGAGACGGGGCTACAGAACTAGAGACGGGGGCTACAGAACTAGAGACGGGGGCTACAGAACTAGAGACGGGGGCTCTAGAACTAGAGACGGGGCTCTAGAACTAGAGACGGGGGCTCTAGAACTGGGGGCTCTAGAACTAGAGACGGGGTTATAGAACTAGAACTAGACGGGGGCTCTAGAACTAGAGACGGGGTTATAGAACTAGAGACGGGGCTGGAGAACTAGAGACGGGGCTACAGAACTAGAGACGGGGTTATAGAACTAGAGGCGGGGCTATAGAACTAGAGCGGGGTTATAGAACTAGAGACGGGTGCTACAGAACTAGAGACGGGGCTACAGAACTAGAGACAGGGGGGTTATAGAACTAGAGACGGGGCTGGAGAACTAGAGACGGGGGCTACAGAACTAGAGACGGGGGCTATAGAACTAGAGACGGGGGTTATAGAACTAGAACTAGAGACGGGGGCTCTAGAACTAGAGACGGGGCTATAGAACTAGAGACGGGGGCTACAGAACTAGAGACGGGGGCTATAGAACTAGACACGGGGGCTATAGAACTAGAGACGGGGCTATAGAACTAGAGAAGGGGGCTACAGAACTAGAGACGGGGGCTACAGAACTAGAGACGGGGGCTACAGAACTAGAGACGGGGGCTACAGAACTAGAGACGGGGGCTATAGAACTAGAGACGGGGGCTATAGAACTAGAGACGGGGCTACAGAACTAGAGACGGGGTTATAGAACTAGATGGGGCTCTAGAACTAGAGACTGGGGCTATAGAACTAGAGACGGGGCTACAGAACTAGAGACGGGGTTACAGAACTAGAGGGGGCTACTAGAACTAGAGACGGGGGTTATAGAACTAGAGACGGGGCTGCAGAACTAGAGACGGGGGTTATAGAACTAGAGACGGGGGCTATAGAACTAGAGACGGGGGTTATAGAACTAGAGGCGGGGGCTATAGAACTAGAGACGGGGGTTATAGAACAGAACTAGAGACGGGGCTACAGAACTAGAGACGGGGCTACAGAACTAGAGACGGGGGCTACAGAACTAGAGACGGGGCTACAGAACTAGAGACGGGGGCTACAGAACTAGAGACGGGGGCTACAGAACTAGAGACGGGGGCTACAGAACTAGAGACGGGGGCTACAGAACTAGAGACGGGGGCTACAGAACTAGAGACGGGGGCTACAGAACTAGAGACGGGGGCTACAGAACTAGAGACGGGGGCTACAGAACTAGAGATGGGGGCTACAGAACTAGAGACGGGGGCTACAGAACTAGAGACGGGGCTCTAGAACTAGAGATGGGGGCTTTGACGGGGTTACAGAACTAGAGACGGGGGCTATAGAACTAGAGACTGGGGTTATAGAACTAGAACTAGATGGGGGCTCTAGAACTAGAGACGGGGGTTATAGAATGAGAGACGGGGCTACAGAACTAGAGAGACGGGGCTACAGAACTAGAGACGGGGGCTACAGAACTAGAGACGGGGGCTACAGAACTAGAGACGGGGGCTACAGAACTAGAGACGGGGCTACAGAACTAGAGACGGGGGCTACAGAACTAGAGACGGGGGCTAAAGAACTAGAGACTGGGGTTATAGAACTAGAGACGGGGGCTATAGAACTAGAGACGGGGGGCTATAGAACTAGAGACGGGGGCTATAGAACTAGAGACGGGGGCTATAGAACTAGAGACGGGGGCTATAGAACTAGAGACGGGGGCTATAGAACTAGAGACGGGGGCTATAGAACTAGAGACGGGGGCTACAGAACTAGAGACGGGGCTACAGAACTAGAGACGGGGGCTACAGAACTAGAGACGGGGCTACAGAACTAGAGACGGGGGCTACAGAACTAGAGACGGGGGCTACAGAACTAGAGACGGGGGCTACAGAACTAGAGACGGGGGCTACATAACTAGAGACGGGGGCTACAGAACTAGAGACGGGGGCTACAGAACTAGAGACGGGGGCTACAGAACTAGAGACGGGGGCTACAGAACTAGAGAGACGGGGGCTACAGAACTAGAGACGGGGGCTACAGAACTAGAGACGGGGGCTCTAGAACTAGAGACGGGGGCTCTAGAACTAGAGACGGGGCTCTAGAACTAGAGACGGGGGCTCTAGAACTAGAGACGGGGGTTATAGAACTAGAGACGGGGGCTCTAGAACTAGAGACGGGGTTATAGAACTAGAGACGGGGCTACAGAACTAGAGACGGGGCTACAGAACTAGAGACGGGGTTATAGAACTAGAGACGGGGGCTATAGAACTAGAGACGGGGTTATAGAACTAGAGACGGGGGCTACAGAACGGGGCTAGAGACGGGGGCTACAGAACTAGAGACGGGGTTATAGAACTAGAGACGGGGCTACAGAACTAGAGACGGGGCTACAGAACTAGAGACGGGGTTATAGAACTAGAGACGGGGGTTATAGAACTAGAACTAGAGACGGGGGCTCTAGAACTAGAGACGGGGGCTATAGAACTAGAGACGGGGGCTACAGAACTAGAGACGGGGGCTATAGAACTAGAGACGGGGCTACAGAACTAGAGACGGGGGCTATAGAACTAGAGACTGGGGTTATAGAACTAGAACTAGACGGGGGATTATAGAACTAGAGACGGGGGCTACAGAACTAGAGACGGGGCTACAGAACTAGAGACGGGGGCTACAGAACTAGAGACGGGGGCTACAGAACTAGAGACGGGGGCTATAGAACTAGAGACGGGGGCTATAGAACTAGAGACGGGGCTATAGAACTAGAGACGGGGCTATAGAACTAGAGACGGGGCTATAGAACTAGAGACGGGGCTATAGAACTAGAGACGGGGGCTATAGAACTAGAGACGGGGGCTACAGAACTAGAGACGGGGGGTTATAGAACTAGACGGGGGCTCTAGAACTAGAGACTGGGGCTATAGAACTAGAGACGGGGGCTACAGAACTAGAGACGGGGTTACAGAACTAGACGGGGCTCTAGAACTAGAGACGGGGCTATAGAACTAGAGACGGGGCTACAGAACTAGAGACGGGGGTTATAGAGACGGGGGCTATAGAACTAGAGACGGGGGTTATAGAACTAGAGGCGGGGGCTATAGAACTAGAGACGGGGTTATAGAACTAGAGAGACGGGGGCTACAGAACTAGAGACGGGGGCTACAGAACTAGAGACTAGAGGGGGCTACAGAACTAGAGACGGGGGCTACAGAACTAGAGACGGGGCCTACAGAACTAGAGACAGGGGGGGCTACAGAACTAGAGACGGGGGATACAGAACTAGAGACGGGGGCTACAGAACTAGAGACGGGGGCTACAGAACTAGAGACGGGGGCTACAGAACTAGAGACAGGGGCTACAGAACTAGAGACGGGGGCTACAGAACTAGAGACGGGGGCTACAGAACTAGAGACGGGGGCTACAGAACTAGAGACGGGGGCTACAGAACTAGAGACGGGGGCTCTAGAACTAGAGACGGGGGTTATACAGAACTAGAGACGGGGCTATAGAACTAGAGACTGGGGTTATAGAACTAGAACTAGATGGGGGCTCTAGAACTAGAGACGGGGTTATAGAACTAGAGACGGGGGCTACAGAACGAGAGACGGGGGCTACAGAACTAGAGAGACGGGGCTACAGAACGAGAGACGGGGGCTACAGAACTAGAGACGGGGGCTACAGAACTAGAGACGGGGCTACAGAACTAGAGACGGGGCTACAGAACTAGGGGGTTACAGAACTAGAGACGGGGCTCTAGAACTAGAGACGGGGGCTATAGAACTAGAGACGGGGCTACAGAACTAGAGACGGGGGCTATAGAACTAGAGACGGGGCTATAGAACTAGAGACGGGGGTTATAGAACTAGAGACGGGGGCTATAGAACTAGAGACGGGGCTACAGAACTAGAGACGGGGGCTACAGAACTAGAGACGGGGCTACAGAACTAGAGACGGGGCTACAGAACTAGAGACGGGGGATACAGAACTAGAGACGGGGGCTACATAGAACTAGAGACGGGGCTACAGAACTAGAGACGGGGGCTACAGAACTAGAGACAGGGGGCTACAGAACTAGAGACGGGGGCTACAGAACTAGAGACGGGGGCTATAGAACTAGAGACTGGGGCTATAGAACTAGAGATGGGGGCTCTAGAACTAGAGAGACGGGGCTATAGAACTGAGAGACGGGGCTACAGAACTAGAGACGGGGCTACAGAACTAGAGACGGGGGCTACAGAACTAGAGACGGGGGCTACAGAACTAGAGACGGGGGCTACAGAACTAGAGACGGGGCTACAGAACTAGAGACGGGGGCTACAGAACTAGAGACGGGGGCTACAGAACTAGAGATGGGGGGGGCTATAGAACTAGAGACGGGGGCTCTAGAACTAGAGACTGGGGCTATAGAACTAGAGACGGGGCTACAGAACTAGAGACGGGGTTACAGAACTAGAGGGGGCTCTAGAACTAGAGACGGGGCTATAGAACTAGAGACGGGGCTACAGAACTAGAGACGGGGGCTATAGAACTAGAGACGGGGGAGAACTAGAGATGGGGGCTATAGAACTAGAGGCGGGGGCTATAGAACTAGAGACGGGGGGCTAGAACTAGAACTAGAGACGGGGGCTACAGAACTAGAGACGGGGGCTACAGAACTAGAGACGGGGCTACAGAACTAGAGACGGGGGCTACAGAACTAGAGAGGGGGCTACAGAACTAGAGACGGGGGCTACAGAACTAGAGACGGGGGCTACAGAACTAGAGGGGGGCTACAGAACTAGAGACGGGGGCTACAGAACTAGAGACGGGGGCTACAGAACTAGAGACGGGGGCTACAGAACTAGAGACGGGGCTACAGAACTAGAGACGGGGGCTACAGAACTAGAGACGGGGGCTACAGAACTAGAGACGGGGGCTACAGAACTAGAGAGGGGGGCTCTAGAACTAGAGACGGGGGCTCTAGAACTAGAGACGGGGGCTCTAGAACTAGGGGCTCTAGAACTAGAGACGGGGTTATAGAACTAGAACTAGAGACGGGGGCTCTAGAACTAGAGACGGGGTTATAGAACTAGAGACGGGGCTGGAGAACTAGAGACGGGGCTACAGAACTAGAGACGGGGTTATAGAACTAGAGCGGGGGCTATAGAACTAGAGGGGGGGTTATAGAACTAGAGACGGGGCTACAGAACTAGAGACGGGGGCTACAGAACTAGAGACGGGGGTTATAGAACTAGAGACGGGGCTGGAGAACTAGAGACGGGGCTACAGAACTAGAGACGGGGGCTAGAACTAGAGACGGGGGGTTATAGAGAACTAGAGACGGGGGCTCTAGAACTAGAGACGGGGCTAGAACTAGAGACGGGGCTACAGAACTAGAGACGGGGGCTATAGAACTAGAGACGGGGCTACAGAACTAGAGACGGGGCTATAGAACTAGAGACTGGGGTTATAGAACTAGAACTAGACGGGGGATTATAGAACTAGAGAGGGGGCTACAGAACTAGAGACGGGGGCTACAGAACTAGAGACGGGGCTACAGAACTAGAGACGGGGGCTACAGAACTAGAGACGGGGCTATAGAACTAGAGACGGGGGCTATAGAACTAGAGACTGGGGCTATAGAACTAGAGACGGGGGCTACAGAACTAGAGACGGGGGCTACAGAACTAGACGGGGGCTCTAGAACTAGAGACGGGGGTTATAGAACTAGAGACGGGGCTACAGAACTAGAGACGGGGGTTATAGAACTAGAGACGGGGGGGCTATAGAACTAGAGACGGGGCTATAGAACTAGAGACGGGGGCTATAGAACTAGAGACGGGGTTATAGAACTAGAACTAGAGACGGGGCTACAGAACTAGAGACGGGGGCTACAGAACTAGAGACGGGGGCTACAGAACTAGAGACGGGGGCTACAGAACTAGAGACGGGGGCTACAGAACTAGAGACTAGAGGGGGCTACAGAACTAGAGACGGGGGATACATAACTAGAGACGGGGGCTACAGAACTAGAGACGGGGGCTACATAACTAGAGACGGGGGCTACAGAACTAGAGACGGGGCTACAGAACTAGAGACGGGGGCTACAGAACTAGAGACGGGGGCTACAGAACTAGAGACGGGGGCTACAGAACTAGAGACGGGGGCTACAGAACTAGAGACGGGGGCTCTAGAACTAGAGACGGGGGCTTTGACGGGTGTTACAGAACTAGAGACGGGGGCTATAGAACTAGAGACGGGGGCAGAACTAGAGACGGGGTTTAGAACTAGAGACGGGGGCTCTAGAACTAGAGACGGGGGTTATAGAACTAGAGACGGGGCTACAGAACTAGAGACGGGGGCTATAGAACTAGAGACGGGGGCTATAGAACTAGAGACGGGGGTTATAGAACTAGAGGAGGGGGCTATAGAACTAGAGACGGGGGCTACAGAACTAGAGACGGGGGCTACAGAACTAGAGACGGGGCTACAGAACTAGAGACGGGGGCTACAGAACTAGAGACGGGGGCTAGAGAACTAGAGACGGGGGCTACAGAACTAGAGACGGGGGCTACAGAACTAGAGACGGGGGCTACAGAACTAGAGACGGGGGCTACAGAACTAGAGACGGGGGCTACAGAACTAGAGACGGGGGCTACAGAACTAGAGACGGGGCTACAGAACTAGAGACGGGGGCTACAGAACTAGACGGGGCTCTAGAACTAGAGACGGGGGTTATAGAACTAGAGACGGGGCTACAGAACTAGAGACGGGGGCTACAGAACTAGAGACGGGGACGGGGAACTAGAGACGGGGGTTATAGAACTAGAGACGGGGGCTATAGAACTAGAGACGGGGCTAGAACTAGAACTAGAAGACGGGGGCTACAGAACTAGAGACGGGGGCTACAGAACTAGAGACGGGGGCTACAGAACTAGAGACGGGGGCTACAGAACTAGAGACGGGGGCTACAGAACTAGAGACGGGGCTACAGAACTAGAGACGGGGGCTACAGAACTAGAGACGGGGCTACAGAGAACTAGAGACGGGGGCTACAGAACTAGAGACGGGGGGCTAGAGAACTAGAGACGGGGGCTACAGAACTAGAGACGGGGGCTACAGAACTAGAGACGGGGGCTCTAGAACTAGAGACGGGGCTCTAGAACGGGGGCTCTAGAACTAGAGACGGGGGTTATAGAACTAGAACTAGACGGGGGGCTCTAGAACTAGAGACGGGGGTTATAGAACTAGAGACGGGGCTGGAGAACTAGAGACGGGGCTACAGAACTAGAGACGGGGGTTACAGAACTAGAGGCGGGGGCTATAGAACTAGAGACGGGGGTTATAGAACTAGAGACGGGTGCTACAGAACTAGAGACGGGGGCTACAGAACTAGAGACGGGGTTATAGAACTAGAGACGGGGCTGGAGAACTAGAGACGGGGCTACAGAACTAGAGACGGGGGTTATAGAACTAGAGACGGGGGTTATAGAACTAGAACTAGAGACGGGGGCTCTAGAACTAGAGACGGGGCTATAGAACTAGAGACGGGGGCTACAGAACTAGAGACGGGGGCTATAGAACTAGAGACTGGGGTTATAGAACTAGACGGGGGCTATAGAACTAGAGACGGGGGCTAGAACAGAACGAGAGACGGGGGCTACAGAACGAGAGACGGGGGCTACAGAACTAGAGACGGGGGCTACAGAACTAGAGACGGGGGCTACAGAACTAGAGACGGGGGCTACAGAACTAGAGACGGGGCTACAGAACTAGAGACGGGGGCTCTAGAACTAGAGACGGGGCTACAGAACTAGAGACGGGGGCTATAGAACTAGAGACTGGGGTTATAGAACTAGAGATGGGGGCTCTAGAACTAGAGACGGGGTTATAGAACTAGAGACGGGGGCTACAGAACTAGAGACGGGGCTACAGAACTAGAGACGGGGGCTACAGAACTAGAGACGGGGCTACAGAACTAGAGACGGGGGCTACAGAACTAGAGACGGGGGGGCTAAAGAACTAGAGACTGGGGTTATAGAACTAGAGACGGGGCTATAGAACTAGAGACGGGGGCTATAGAACTAGAGACGGGGGCTACAGAACTAGAGACGGGGGCTATAGAACTAGAGACGGGGCTATAGAACTAGAGACGGGGGCTATAGAACTAGAGACGGGGGCTACAGAACTAGAGGGGGGGGCTACAGAACTAGAGACGGGGCTACAGAACTAGAGACGGGGGCTACAGAACTAGAGACGGGGGCTACAGAACTAGAGACGGGGGCTACAGAACTAGAGACGGGGGCTACAGAACTAGAGACGGGGGGCTACAGAACTAGAGACGGGGGTTATAGAACTAGAGACGGGGGCTCTAGAACTAGAGACTGGGGCTATAGAACTAGAGACGGGGCTACAGAACTAGAGACGGGGGGTTACAGAACTAGAGACGGGGGCTCTAGAACTAGAGACGGGGGTTATAGAACTAGAGACGGGGCTACAGAACTAGAGACGGGGTTATAGAACTAGAGACGGGGGCTAGAACTAGAGACGGGGGTTATAGAACTAGAGACGGGGGCTATAGAACTAGAGACGGGGGTTCTAGAACTAGAGACGGGGGAACTAGAGACGGGGGCTACAGAACTAGAGACGGGGGCTACAGAACTAGAGACGGGGGCTACAGAACTAGAGACGGGGCTACAGAACTAGAGACGGGGGCTACAGAACTAGAGACGGGGCTACAGAACTAGAGACGGGGCTACAGAACTAGAGACGGGGCTACATAGAACTAGAGACGGGGGCTACATAACTAGAGACGGGGGGCTACAGAACTAGAGACGGGGGCTACAGAACTAGAGACGGGGGCTACAGAACTAGAGACGGGGCTACAGAACTAGAGACGGGGGCTACAGAACTAGAGACGGGGGCTACAGAACTAGAGACGGGGGCTACAGAACTAGAGACGGGGGCTCTAGAACTAGAGACGGGGGCTCTAGAACTAGAGACGGGGCTACAGAACTAGAGACGGGGGCTACAGAACTAGAGACGGGGGCTACAGAACTAGAGACGGGGGCTACAGAACTAGAGACGGGGGCTACAGAACTAGAGACGGGGGCTCTAGAACTAGAGAGGGGGGCTCTAGAACTAGAGACGGGGGCTCTAGAACTGGGGGCTCTAGAACTAGAGACGGGGGTTATAGAACTAGAAGAGACGGGGGCTCTAGAACTAGAGACGGGGTTATAGAACTAGAGACGGGGCTACAGAACTAGAGACGGGGCTACAGAACTAGAGACGGGGGGTTATAGAACTAGAGGCGGGGCTATAGAACTAGAGACGGGGGCTATAGAACTAGAGACGGGGGCTACAGAACTAGAGACGGGGGCTACAGAACTAGAGACGGGGGTTATAGAACTAGAGACGGGGGGCTGGAGAACTAGAGACGGGGGCATAGAACTAGAGACGGGGGCTACAGAACTAGAGACGGGGGCTACAGAACTAGAGACGGGGCTACAGAACTAGAGACGGGGGCTACAGAACTAGAGACGGGGGCTACAGAACTAGAGACGGGGCTACAGAACTAGAGACGGGGGCTACAGAACTAGAGACGGGGGCTACAGAACTAGAGACTAGAACTAGACGGGGGCTCTAGAACTAGAGACTGGGGCTATAGAACTAGAGACGGGGCTACAGAACTAGAGACGGGGGTTACAGAACTAGGGGGGCTCTAGAACTAGAGACGGGGGTTATAGAACTAGAGACGGGGCTACAGAACTAGAGACGGGGGTTATAGAACTAGAGACGGGGGCTATAGAACTAGAGACGGGGTTATAGAACTAGAGACGGGGGCTATAGAACTAGAGACGGGGGCTAGAACTAGAACTAGAGACGGGGGCTACAGAACTAGAGACGGGGGCTACAGAACTAGAGACGGGGGCTACAGAACTAGAGACGGGGGGCTACAGAACTAGAGACGGGGGCTACAGAACTAGAGACGGGGGCTACAGAACTAGAGACGGGGGCTACAGAACTAGAGACGGGGGCTACAGAACTAGAGACGGGGGCTACAGAACTAGAGACGGGGGCTACAGAACTAGAGACGGGGGCTACAGAACTAGAGACGGGGGCTACAGAACTAGAGACGGGGGCTACAGAACTAGAGACGGGGGCTACAGAACTAGAGACGGGGGCTACAGAACTAGAGACGGGGGCTACAGAACTAGAGACGGGGGGCTCTAGAACTAGAGACGGGGGCTACTAGAACTAGAGACGGGGGCTACAGAACTAGAGACGGGGGCTACAGAACTAGAGACGGGGCTACAGAACTAGAGACGGGGGCTACAGAACTAGAGACGGGGGCTACAGAACTAGAGACGGGGCTACAGAACTAGAGACGGGGGCTACAGAACTAGAGACGGGGTTATAGAACTAGAGACGGGGGCTCTAGAACTAGAGACTGGGGCTATAGAACTAGAGACGGGGCTACAGAACTAGAGACGGGGGTTACAGAACTAGACGGGGGCTCTAGAACTAGAGACGGGGGTTATAGAACTAGAGACGGGGCTACAGAACTAGAGACGGGGTTATAGAACTAGAGACGGGGGCAGAACTAGAGACGGGGGTTATAGAACTAGAGACGGGGGCTATAGAACTAGAGACGGGGGCTAGAACTAGAACTAGAGACGGGGGCTACAGAACTAGAGACGGGGGCTACAGAACTAGAGACGGGGGCTACAGAACTAGAGACGGGGGCTACAGAACTAGAGAGGGGGGGCTACAGAACTAGAGACGGGGCTACAGAACTAGAGAGAGGGGGCTACAGAACTAGAGACGGGGGATACAGAACTAGAGACGGGGGCTACAGAACTAGAGACGGGGGCTACAGAACTAGAGACGGGGGCTACAGAACTAGAGACGGGGCTACAGAACTAGAGACGGGGCTACAGAACTAGAGACGGGGGCTACAGAACTAGAGACGGGGGCTACAGAACTAGAGACGGGGGCTACAGAACTAGAGACGGGGGCTCTAGAACTAGAGACGGGGGCTCTAGAACTAGAGACGGGGGCTACAGAACTAGAGACGGGGGATACATAACTAGAGACGGGGGCTACAGAACTAGAGACGGGGGCTACAGAACTAGAGACGGGGGCTACAGAACTAGAGACGGGGGCTCTAGAACTAGAGACGGGGGCTCTAGAACTAGAGACGGGGCTACAGAACTAGAGACTGGGGGCTCTAGAACTAGAGACGGGGGTTATAGAACTAGAGACGGGGGCTCTAGAACTAGAGACGGGGTTATAGAACTAGAGACGGGGCTGGAGAACTAGAGACGGGGCTACAGAACTAGAGACGGGGTTATAGAACTAGAGACGGGGGCTATAGAACTAGAGGCGGGGGTTATAGAACTAGAGACGGGGCTACAGAACTAGAGACGGGGGCTACAGAACTAGAGACGGGGGTTATAGAACTAGAGACGGGGCTGGAGAACTAGAGACGGGGCTACAGAACTAGAGACGGGGGTTATAGAACTAGAGACGGGGGTTATAGAACTAGAACTAGAGACGGGGGCTCTAGAACTAGAGACGGGGGCTATAGAACTAGAGACGGGTGCTACAGAACTAGAGACGGGGGCTATAGAACTAGAGACGGGTGCTACAGAACTAGAGACGGGGCTATAGAACTAGAGACTGGGGTTATAGAACTAGAAGAGACGGGGATTATAGAACTAGAGAAGGGGGCTACAGAACTAGAGAGGGGGGCTACAGAACTAGAGACGGGGGCTACAGAACTAGAGACGGGGCTACAGAACTAGAGACGGGGGCTATAGAACTAGAGACGGGGGCTATAGAACTAGAGACTGGCGGGGGCTATAGAACTAGAGACGGGGCTACAGAACTAGAGACGGGGGTTACAGAACTAGAGACGGGGGGCTCTAGAACTAGAGACGGGGGTTATAGAACTAGAGACGGGGCTACAGAACTAGAGACGGGGTTATAGAACTAGAGACGGGGGCTATAGAACTAGAGACGGGGGTTATAGAACTAGAGGCGGGGGCTATAGAACTAGAGACGGGGGTTATAGAACTAGAGACGGGGGCTACAGAACTAGAGACGGGGGCTACAGAACTAGAGACGGGGGCTACAGAACTAGAGACGGGGGCTACAGAACTAGAGACGGGGCTACAGAACTAGAGACGGGGGCTACAGAACTAGAGACGGGGATACAGAACTAGAGACGGGGGCTACATAACTAGAGACGGGGGCTACAGAACTAGAGACGGGGGCTACAGAACTAGAGACAGGGGCTACAGAACTAGAGACGGGGGCTACAGAACTAGAGACGGGCTACAGAACTAGAGACGGGGCTACAGAACTAGAGACGGGGGCTACAGAACTAGAGACGGGGGCTCTAGAACTAGAGACGGGGGGACGGGTGTTACAGAACTAGAGACGGGGGCTATAGAACTAGAGACGGGTGCTACAGAACTAGAGACGGGGGTTACAGAACTAGAGACGGGGGCTCTAGAACTAGAGACGGGGTTATAGAACTAGAGACGGGGCTACAGAACTAGAGACGGGGCTATAGAACTAGAGACGGGGGGGCAGAACTAGAGACGGGGGTTATAGAACTAGAGAGGGGGCTATAGAACTAGAGACGGGGGGGTTCTAGAACTAGAGACGGGGGCTACAGAACTAGAGACGGGGGCTACAGAACTAGAGACGGGGGCTACAGAACTAGAGACGGGGGCTACAGAACTAGAGACGGGGGCTACAGAACTAGAGACGGGGGGGCTACAGAACTAGAGACGGGGGCTACATATAGAGACGGGGGCTACAGAACTAGAGACGGGGGCTACAGAACTAGAGACGGGGGCTACAGAACTAGAGACGGGGGCTACAGAACTAGAGACGGGGTTACAGAACTAGAGACGGGGGCTCTAGAACTAGAGACGGGGGTTATAGAACTAGAGACGGGGCTACAGAACTAGAGACGGGGGTTATAGAACTAGAGACGGGGGCTAGGGAACTAGAGACGGGGTTATAGAACTAGAGGCGGGGGCTATAGAACTAGAGACGGGGGGTTCTAGAACTAGAACTAGAGACGGGGGCTACAGAACTAGAGACGGGGGCTACAGAACTAGAGACGGGGGCTACAGAACTAGAGACGGGGGCTACAGAACTAGAGACGGGGGCTACAGAACTAGAGACGGGGGCTACAGAACTAGAGACGGGGGCTACAGAACTAGAGACGGGGCTACAGAACTAGAGACGGGGCTACAGAACTAGAGACGGGGGCTACAGAACTAGAGACGGGGGCTACAGAACTAGAGACGGGGGCTACAGAACTAGAGACGGGGGCTCTAGAACTAGAGACGGGGCTCTAGAACTGGGGGGCTCTAGAACTAGAGATGGGGGTTATAGAACTAGAACTAGACGGGGGCTCTAGAACTAGAGACGGGGTTATAGAACTAGAGACGGGGCTGGAGAACTAGAGACGGGGCTACAGAACTAGAGACGGGGTTATAGAACTAGAGGCGGGGGCTATAGAACTAGAGACGGGGGTTATAGAACTAGAGACGGGGCTACAGAACTAGAGACGGGGGGCTACAGAACTAGAGACGGGGTTATAGAACTAGAGACGGGGCTGGAGAACTAGAGACGGGGCTACAGAACTAGAGACGGGGGTTATAGAACTAGAGACGGGGTTATAGAACTAGAACTAGAGACGGGGGCTCAGAACTAGAGACGGGGCTATAGAACTAGAGACGGGTGCTACAGAACTAGAGACGGGGGCTATAGAACTAGAGACTGGGGTTATAGAACTAGAACTAGACGGGGATTATAGAACTAGAGAGGGGGCTACAGAACTAGAGACGGGGGCTACAGAACTAGAGACGGGGGCTACAGAACTAGAGACGGGGGCTACAGAACTAGAGACGGGGGCTACAGAACTAGAGACGGGGGCTACAGAACTAGAGACGGGGGCTACAGAACTAGAGACGGGGGCTCTAGAACTAGAGACGGGGGCTTTGACGGGGTTACAGAACTAGAGACGGGGCTATAGAACTAGAGACTGGGGTTATAGAACTAGAACTAGATGGGGGCTCTAGAACTAGAGACGGGGTTATAGAACTAGAGACGGGGGCTACAGAACTAGAGACGGGGGTTACAGAACTAGAGACGGGGGCTACAGAACTAGAGACGGGGGCTACAGAACTAGAGACGGGGGCTACAGAACTAGAGACGGGGGCTACAGAACTAGAGACTGGGGTTATAGAACTAGAGACGGGGGCTATAGAACTAGAGACGGGGGCTATAGAACTAGAGACGGGGGCTATAGAACTAGAGACGGGGGCTACAGAACTAGAGACGGGGCTATAGAACTAGAGACGGGGCTATAGAACTAGAGACGGGGCTACAGAACTAGAGACGGGGGCTACAGAACTAGAGACGGGGGCTACAGAACTAGAGACGGGGGCTACAGAACTAGAGACGGGGCTACAGAACTAGAGACGGGGCTACAGAACTAGAGACGGGGGCTACAGAACTAGAGACGGGGGCTACAGAACTAGAGACGGGGGTTATAGAACTAGAGACGGGGGCTCTAGAACTAGAGACGGGGGCTATAGAACTAGAGACGGGTGCTACAGAACTAGAGACGGGGGTTACAGAACTAGAGGGGGGCTCTAGAACTAGAGACGGGGTTATAGAACTAGAGACGGGGCTACAGAACTAGAGACGGGGTTATAGAACTAGAGACGGGGGCGAGGGAACTAGAGACGGGGGTTATAGAACTAGAGGCGGGGGCTATAGAACTAGAGACGGGGTTCTAGAACTAGAACTAGAGACGGGGGCTACAGAACTAGAGACGGGGCTACAGAACTAGAGACGGGGGCTACAGAACTAGAGACGGGGGCTACAGAACTAGAGACGGGGCTACAGAACTAGAGACGGGGGCTACAGAACTAGAGACGGGGGCTACAGAACTAGAGACGGGGATACAGAACTAGAGACGGGGGCTACAGAACTAGAGACGGGGGCTACAGAACTAGAGACGGGGGCTACAGAACTAGAGACGGGGGGCTACAGAACTAGAGACGGGGGCTACAGAACTAGAGACGGGGGCTACAGAACTAGAGACGGGGGCTACAGAACTAGAGACGGGGCTACAGAACTAGAGACGGGGGCTCTAGAACTAGAGACGGGGGCTCTAGAACTAGAGACGGGGGCTACAGAACTAGAGACGGGGCTACATAACTAGAGACGGGGGCTACAGAACTAGAGACGGGGGCTACAGAACTAGAGACGGGGGCTACAGAACTAGAGACGGGGGCTCTAGAACTAGAGACGGGGGCTCTAGAACTAGAGACGGGGGCTCTAGAACTAGGGGGCTCTAGAACTAGAGACGGGGGTTATAGAACTAGAAGACGGGGGCTCTAGAACTAGAGACGGGGTTATAGAACTAGAGACGGGGCTGGAGAACTAGAGACGGGGCTACAGAACTAGAGACGGGGGCTATAGAACTAGAGCGGGGGCTATAGAACTAGAGAGGCGGGGTTATAGAACTAGAGACGGGGCTACAGAACTAGAGACGGGGCTACAGAACTAGAGACGGGGTTATAGAACTAGAGACGGGGCTGGAGAACTAGAGACGGGGGCTATAGAACTAGAGACGGGGGCTACAGAACTAGAGACGGGGGCTACAGAACTAGAGACGGGGGCTACAGAACTAGAGACGGGGGCTACAGAACTAGAGACGGGGGCTACAGAACTAGAGACGGGGCTACAGAACTAGAGACGGGGCTACAGAACTAGAGACGGGGCTACAGAACTAGAGACGGGGGTTATAGAACTAGAGACGGGGCTCTAGAACTAGAGACTGGGGCTATAGAACTAGAGACGGGGCTACAGAACTAGAGACGGGGGTTACAGAACTAGACGGGGGCTCTAGAACTAGAGACGGGGGTTATAGAACTAGAGACGGGGCTACAGAACTAGAGACGGGGGTTATAGAACTAGAGACGGGGGCTATAGAACTAGAGACGGGGTTATAGAACTAGAGGCGGGGGCTATAGAACTAGAGACGGGGTTCTAGAACTAGAACTAGAGACGGGGGCTACAGAACTAGAGACGGGGGCTACAGAACTAGAGACGGGGCTACAGAACTAGAGACGGGGCTACAGAACTAGAGACGGGGCTACAGAACTAGAGACGGGGCTACAGAACTAGAGACGGGGGGCTACAGAACTAGAGACGGGGGCTACAGAACTAGAGACGGGGCTACAGAACTAGAGACGGGGCTACATAGAACTAGAGACGGGGGCTACAGAACTAGAGACGGGGGCTACAGAGAGACGGGGGCTACAGAACTAGAGACGGGGGCTACAGAACTAGAGACGGGGGCTACAGAACTAGAGACGGGGGCTACAGAACTAGAGACGGGGGCTAGAACTAGAACTAGAGACGGGGGCTCTAGAACTAGAGACGGGGCTACAGAACTAGAGACGGGGCTACAGAACTAGAGACGGGGGCTACAGAACTAGAGACGGGGGCTACAGAACTAGAGACGGGGCTACAGAACTAGAGACGGGGGGCTACAGAACTAGAGACGGGGGCTACAGAACTAGAGACGGGGTTATAGAACTAGGACGGGGGCTCTAGAACTAGAGACTGGGGGCTATAGAACTAGAGACGGGGCTACAGAACTAGAGACGGGGGTTACAGAACTAGAGACGGGGGCTCTAGAACTAGAGACGGGGGTTATAGAACTAGAGACGGGGCTACAGAACTAGAGACGGGGGTTATAGAACGAGACGGGGGCGAGGGAACTAGAGACGGGGGGTTATAGAACTAGAGGCGGGGGCTATAGAACTAGAGACGGGGGCTAGAACTAGAACTAGAGACGGGGGCTACAGAACTAGAGACGGGGGCTACAGAACTAGAGACGGGGGCTACAGAACTAGAGACGGGGGCTACAGAACTAGAGACGGGGGCTACAGAACTAGAGACGGGGGCTACAGAACTAGAGACGGGGGCTACAGAACTAGAGACGGGGATACATAACTAGAGACGGGGGCTACATAACTAGAGACGGGGGCTACATAACTAGAGACGGGGGCTACAGAACTAGAGACGGGGGCTACAGAACTAGAGACGGGGCTACAGAACTAGAGACGGGGGCTACAGAACTAGAGACGGGGCTACAGAACTAGAGACGGGGGCTACAGAACTAGAGACGGGGCTCTAGAACTAGAGACTAGGGGGGCTCTAGAACTAGAGACGGGGGCTACAGAACTAGAGACGGGGGATACAGAACTAGAGACGGGGGCTACAGAACTAGAGACGGGGGCTACAGAACTAGAGACGGGGCTACAGAACTAGAGAGACGGGGGCTCTAGAACTAGAGACGGGGGCTCTAGAACTAGAGACGGGGGCTCTAGAACTGGGGGCTCTAGAACTAGAGACGGGGGTTATAGAACTAGAACTAGAGACGGGGGGCTCTAGAACTAGAGACGGGGTTATAGAACTAGAGACGGGGCTGGAGAACTAGAGACGGGGCTACAGAACTAGAGACGGGGGTTATAGAACTAGAGGCGGGGGCTATAGAACTAGAGGCGGGGGTTATAGAACTAGAGACGGGTGCTACAGAACTAGAGACGGGGGCTACAGAACTAGAGACGGGGGTTATAGAACTAGAGACGGGGCTGGAGAACTAGAGACGGGGCTACAGAACTAGAGACGGGGGTTATAGAACTAGAGACGGGGGTTATAGAACTAGAACTAGAGACGGGGGCTCTATAACTAGAGACGGGGGCTATATAACTAGAGACGGGTGCTACAGAACTAGAGACGGGGCTATAGAACTAGAGACGGGGCTACAGAACTAGAGACGGGGGCTATAGAACTAGAGACTGGGGTTATAGAACTAGAACTAGACGGGGATTATAGAACTAGAGAGGGGGCTACAGAACGAGAGACGGGGGCTACAGAACGAGAGACGGGGGCTACAGAACTAGAGACGGGGGCTACAGAACTAGAGACGGGGGCTATAGAACTAGAGACGGGGCTACAGAACTAGAGACGGGGGCTACAGAACTAGAGACGGGGGCTACAGAACTAGAGACGGGGCTCTAGAACTAGAGACGGGGGCTCTAGAACTAGAGACGGGGGCTACAGAACTAGAGACGGGGCTACAGAACTAGAGACGGGGCTACAGAACTAGAGACGGGGGCTACAGAACTAGAGACGGGGGTTATAGAACTAGACGGGGGCTCTAGAACTAGAGACTGGGGCTATAGAACTAGAACGGGTGCTACAGAACTAGAGACGGGGGTTACAGAACTAGACGGGGGCTCTAGAACTAGAGACGGGGGTTATAGAACTAGAGACGGGGCTACAGAACTAGAGACGGGGTTATAGAACTAGAGAGGGGGGCGAGGGAACTAGAGATGGGGTTTATAGAACTAGAGGCGGGGGCTACAGAACTAGAGACGGGGGCTACAGAACTAGAGACGGGGGCTACAGAACTAGAGACGGGGGCTACAGAACTAGAGACGGGGGCTACAGAACTAGAGACGGGGGCTACAGAACTAGAGACGGGGGCTACAGAACTAGAGACGGGGGCTACAGAACTAGAGACGGGGGCTACATAACTAGAGACGGGGGCTACAGAACTAGAGACGGGGGCTACAGAACTAGAGACGGGGGCTACAGAACTAGAGACGGGGCTACAGAACTAGAGACGGGGGCTACAGAACTAGAGACGGGGGCTACAGAACTAGAGACGGGGCTACAGAACTAGAGACGGGGGCTCTAGAACTAGAGACGGGGACGGGGGCTCTAGAACTAGAGAAGGGGGTTATAGAACTAGAACTAGACGGGGGCTCTAGAACTAGAGACGGGGGTTATAGAACTAGAGACGGGGCTGGAGAACTAGAGACGGGGCTACAGAACTAGAGACGGGGGTTATAGAACTAGAGGCGGGGGCTATAGAACTAGAGGCGGGGTTATAGAACTAGA
The DNA here is from genome assembly GCF_018296145.1 of Oncorhynchus tshawytscha. Taxonomy (NCBI): domain Eukaryota; kingdom Metazoa; phylum Chordata; class Actinopteri; order Salmoniformes; family Salmonidae; genus Oncorhynchus; species Oncorhynchus tshawytscha. Next base: position 49,496,594 of record NC_056448.1, read on the forward strand.
GACGGGGCTACAGAACTAGAGACGGGGCTACAGAACTAGAGACGGGGGTTATAGAACTAGAGACGGGGCTGGAGAACTAGAGACGGGGCTACAGAACTAGAGACGGGGTTATAGAACTAGAGACGGGGGTTATAGAACTAGAACTAGAGACGGGGCTCTAGAACTAGAGACGGGGGCTATAGAACTAGAGACGGGTGCTACAGAACTAGAGACGGGGGCTATAGAACTAGAGACGGGTGCTACAGAACTAGAGACGGGGCTATAGAACTAGACACTGGGGTTATAGAACTAGAACTAGACAGGGATTATAGAACTAGAGAAGGGGGCTACAGAACTAGAGACGGGGGCTACAGAACTAGAGACGGGGGCTACAGAACTAGAGACGGGGGCTACAGAACTAGAGACGGGGGCTATAGAACTAGAGACGGGGGCTATAGAACTAGAGACAGGGGGCTATAGAACTATGAGACGGGGGCTATAGAACTAGAGACGGGGGCTATAGAACTAGAGACGGGGGCTATAGAACTAGAGACGGGGGCTATAGAACTAGAGACGGGGGGCTACAGAACTAGAGACGGGGTTATAGAACTAGAGACGGGGGCTCTAGAACTAGAGACTGGGGCTATAGAACTAGAGACGGGGCTACAGAACTAGAGACGGGGGCTCTAGAACTAGAGACGGGGGTTATAGAACTAGAGACGGGGCTACAGAACTAGAGACGGGGTTATAGAACTAGAGACGGGGGCTATAGAACTAGAGACGGGGTTCTAGAACTAGAGGCGGGGGCTATAGAACTAGAGACGGGGGTTATAGAACTAGAACTAGAGACGGGGGCTACAGAACTAGAGACGGGGGCTCTAGAACTAGAGACGGGGGCTTTGACGGGTGTTACAGAACTAGAGACGGGGGCTATAGAACTAGAGACTGGGGTTATAGAACTAGAACTAGATGGGGGCTCTAGAACTGGAGACGGGGGTTATAGAATGAGAGACGGGGGCTACAGAACGAGAGACGGGGGCTACAGAACGAGAGACGGGGGCTACAGAACTAGAGACGGGGGCTACAGAACTAGAGACGGGGGCTACAGAACTAGAGACGGGGGCTACAGAACTAGAGACGGGGGCTACAGAACTAGAGGAGGGGGCTAAAGAACTAGAGACTGGGGTTATAGAACTAGAGACGGGGGCTATAGAACTAGAGACGGGGCTATAGAACTAGAGACGGGGGCTATAGAACTAGAGACGGGGGCTATAGAACTAGAGACGGGGGCTATAGAACTAGAGACGGGGCTATAGAACTAGAGACGGGGGCTACAGAACTAGAGACGGGGGCTACAGAACTAGAGACGGGGGCTACAGAACTAGAGACGGGGGCTACAGAACTAGAGACGGGGGCTACAGAACTAGAGACGGGGGCTACAGAACTAGAGACGGGGGCTACAGAACTAGAGACGGGGCTACAGAACTAGAGACGGGGTTATAGAACTAGAGACGGGGCTATAGAACTAGAGACGGGGGTTATAGAACTAGAACTAGAGACGGGGGCTACAGAACTAGAGACGGGGGCTACAGAACTAGAGACGGGGCCTACAGAACTAGAGACGGGGGCTACAGAACTAGAGACGGGGGGATACATAACTAGAGACGGGGGCTACATAACTAGAGACGGGGGCTACAGAACTAGAGACGGGGGCTACAGAACTAGAGACAGGGGCTACATAACTAGAGACGGGGGGCTACAGAACTAGAGGCGGGGGCTACAGAACTAGAGGCGGGGGCTACAGAACTAGAGGCGGGGGCTACAGAACTAGAGACGGGGTTATAGAACTAGAACTAGAGACGGGGCTACAGAACTAGAGACGGGGGCTACAGAACTAGAGACGGGGGCTACAGAACTAGAGACGGGGGCTACAGAACTAGAGACGGGGCCTACAGAACTAGAGACGGGGGCTACAGAACTAGAGACGGGGGGATACATAACTAGAGACGGGGGCTACATAACTAGAGACGGGGGCTACATAACTAGAGACGGGGCTACAGAACTAGAGACAGGGGCTACAAAACTAGAGACGGGGGCTACAGAACTAGAGACGGGGGCTACAGAACTAGAGACGGGGGCTTTGACGGGTGTTACAGAACTAGAGACGGGGGCTATAGAACTAGAGACTGGGGTTATAGAACTAGAACTAGATGGGGGCTCTAGAACTAGAGACGGGGTTATAGAATGAGAGACGGGGGCTACAGAACGAGAGACGGGGGCTACAGAACGAGAGACGGGGGCTACAGAACGAGAGACGGGGGCTACAGAACTAGAGACGGGGGCTACAGAACTAGAGATGGGGGCTATAGAACTAGAGACGGGGGCTATAGAACTAGAGACGGGGGCTATAGAACTAGAGACGGGGGCTACAGAACTAGAGACGGGGGCTACAGAACGAGAGACGGGGCTACAGAACTAGAGAGACGGGGCTACAGAACTAGAGACGGGGGCTACAGAACTAGAGACGGGGGCTACAGAACTAGAGACGGGGGCTACAGAACTAGAGACGGGGGCTAAAGAACTAGAGACTGGGGTTAAGATATCCCTCTAGTGGTGTGGGGGCTGTGCTTTGGCAAAGTGGGTGGGGTTAACTGACCTCGGATGGGGCCACAGTGTCTCCTGACCCCTCCTGTCTCAGCCTCCAGTATTTATGCTGCAGTAGTTTATGTGTCGGGGGAACTAGGGTCAGTTTGTTATATCTAGACTTCTCCTGACGGTGTCCTGGTGAATCTAAGTGTGCGTTCTCTAATTCTCTCCTTCTCTCTTTCTTTCTCTCTCTCGGAGGACCTGACTAGGACCTGAGCTCCAGGACTACCTGACATGATGACTAGTCCCCAGTCCACTGGCCATGGCTGTTCCAGTTTCAACTGACCTGAGAGGACCATGCCCCAGGACTACCTGACATGATGACTCCTTGCTGTCCAGTCCACCTGGCCATGCTGCTGCTCAGTTTCAACTTCCACCTGACTGTGCTGCTGCTCCAGTTCAACTGTTCTGCCTTATTATTATTCGACCATGCTGGTCATTTAGAACATTAGAACATCTTGGCCATGTTCTGTTATAATCTCCACCCGGCACAGCCAGAAGAGGACTGGCCACCCCACATAGCCTGGTTCCTCTCTAGAGACTAGGGGCCTTTCTAGAACTAGCCACCGTGCTTCTACACCTGCATTGCTTGCTGTTTGGGGTTTTAGGCTGGGTTTCTGTACAGCACTTTGAGATATCAGCTGAGACGGGGGCTATAGAACTAAATTTGATTTGATTTGATTTGGTTATAGAACTAGAGACGGGGCTATAGAACTAGAGACGGGGGCTATAGAACTAGAGACAGGGGCTATAGAACTAGAGACGGGGGCTATAGAACTAGAGACGGGGGCTATAGAACTAGAGACGGGGGCTATAGAACTAGAGACGGGGCTACAGAACTAGAGACGGGGGCTACAGAACTAGAGACGGGGGCTACAGAACTAGAGACGGGGGCTACAGAACTAGAGACGGGGGCTACAGAACTAGAGACGGGGGCTACAGAACTAGAGACGGGGCTACAGAACTAGAGACGGGGGCTACAGAACTAGAGACGGGGGCTATAGAACTAGAGACGGGGGCTATAGAACTAGAGACGGGGGCTACAGAACTAGAGACGGGGGTTATAGAACTAGAGACTGGGGCTCTAGAACTAGAGACGGGGGCTATAGAACTAGAGACGGGTGCTACAGAACTAGAGACGGGGGTTATAGAACTAGAGGGGGCTCTAGAACTAGAGACGGGGGTTATAGAACTAGAGACAGGGCTACAGAACTAGAGACGGAGGTTATAGAACTAGAGACGGGGACTATAGAACTAGAGACGGGGTTATAGAACTAGAGGCGGGGCTATAGAACTAGAGACGGGGTTATAGAACTAGAACTAGACGGGGGCTCTAGAACTAGAGACTGGGGTTATAGAACTAGAGACTGGGCTACAGAACTAGAGACGGGGGGCTACAGAACTAGAGACGGGGGCTACAGAACTAGAGACGGGGGCTACAGAACTAGAGACGGGGGCTACAGAACTAGAGGGGGGCTACAGAACTAGAGACGGGGCTACAGAACTAGAGACGGGGGCTACAGAACTAGAGGCGGGGGCTACAGAACTAGAGGCGGGGGCTACAGAACTAGAGGCGGGGCTACAGAACTAGAGGCGGGGGCTACAGAACTAGAGACGGGGGCTACAGAACTAGAGACGGGGCTACAGAACTAGAGACGGGGGCTACAGAACTAGAGACGGGGGCTACAGAACTAGAGACGGGGGCTACAGAACTAGAGAGGGGGCTACAGAACTAGAGACGGGGGCTACAGAACTAGAGACGGGGTTATAGAACTAGAGACGGGGGCTATAGAACTAGAGACGGGGGGTTATAGAACTAGAACTAGAGACGGGGGCTACAGAACTAGAGACGGGGGCTACAGAACTAGAGACGGGGCCTACAGAACTAGAGACGGGGCTACAGAACTAGAGACGGGGGCTACAGAACTAGAGACGGGGGCTACAGAACTAGAGACGGGGGCTACAGAACTAGAGACGGGGGGCTACAGAACTAGAGACAGGGGCTACAGAACTAGAGACGGGGGCTACAGAACTAGAGCGGGGGCTACAGAACTAGAGGCGGGGCTACAGAACTAGAGGCGGGGGCTACAGAACTAGAGACGGGGGTTATAGAACTAGAACTAGAGACGGGGGCTACAGAACTAGAGACGGGGCTACAGAACTAGAGACGGGGGCTACAGAACTAGAGACGGGGGGCTACAGAACTAGAGACGGGGCCTACAGAACTAGAGACGGGGGCTACAGAACTAGAGACGGGGATACATAACTAACTAGAGACGGGGCTACATAACTAGAGACGGGGGCTACATAACTAGAGACGGGGCTACAGAACTAGAGACAGGGGCTACAAAACTAGAGACGGGGGCTACAGAACTAGAGACGGGGGCTACAGAACTAGAGACGGGGGCTTTGAACTAGGGTGTTACAGAACTAGAGACGGGGCTATAGAACTAGAGACTGGGGTTATAGAACTAGAACTAGATGGGGGCTCTAGAACTAGAGACGGGGTTATAGAATGAGAGACGGGGGCTACAGAACTAGAGACGGGGGCTACAGAACGAGAGACGGGGGCTACAGAACGAGAGACGGGGGCTACAGAACTAGAGACGGGGGCTACAGAACTAGAGACGGGGGCTACAGAACTAGAGACGGGGCTACAGAACTAGAGACGGGGGCTAAAGAACTAGAGACTGGGGTTATAGAACTAGAGACGGGGGCTATAGAACTAGAGACGGGGGCTATAGAACTAGAGACGGGGGCTATAGAACTAGAGACGGGGGCTATAGAACTAGAGACGGGGCTACAGAACTAGAGACGGGGGCTACAGAACGAGAGACGGGGGCTACAGAACGAGAGACGGGGCTACAGAACTAGAGACGGGGGCTACAGAACTAGAGACGGGGGCTACAGAACTAGAGACGGGGGCTACAGAACTAGAGACGGGGGCTAAAGAACTAGAGACTGGGGTTATAGAACTAGAGACGGGGGCTATAGAACTAGAGACGGGGGCTATAGAACTAGAGACAGGGGCTATAGAACTAGAGACGGGGGCTATAGAACTAGAGACGGGGGCTATAGAACTAGAGACGGGGCTATAGAACTAGAGACGGGGGCTACAGAACTAGAGACGGGGGCTACAGAACTAGAGACGGGGGGGCTACAGAACTAGAGACGGGGGCTACAGAACTAGAGACGGGGGCTACAGAACTAGAGACGGGGGCTACAGAACTAGAGACGGGGGCTACAGAACTAGAGACGGGGGCTACAGAACTAGAGACGGGGGCTATAGAACTAGAGACGGGGGCTATAGAACTAGAGACGGGGGCTACAGAACTAGAGACGGGGGTTATAGAACAGACTGGGGCTCTAGAACTAGAGACGGGGGCTATAGAACTAGAGACGGGTGCTACAGAACTAGAGACGGGGTTATAGAACTAGACGGGGGCTCTAGAACTAGAGACGGGGTTATAGAACTAGAGACAGGGCTACAGAACTAGAGACGGAGGTTATAGAACTAGACGGGGACTATAGAACTAGAGACGGGGTTATAGAACTAGAGGCGGGGGCTATAGAACTAGAGACGGGGGTTATAGAACTAGAACTAGACGGGGGCTCTAGAACTAGAGACTGGGGTTATAGAACTAGAGACTGGGCTACAGAACTAGAGACGGGGGCTACAGAACTAGAGAGGGGGGCTACAGAACTAGAGACGGGGGCTACAGAACTAGAGACGGGGGCTAAGAACTAGAGACGGGGGCTACAGAACTATAGACTAGGGGGCTACAGAACTAGAGACGGGGGCTACAGAACTAGAGGCGGGGGCTACAGAACTAGAGGCGGGGGCTACAGAACTAGAGGCGGGGGCTAGAACTAGAGGCGGGGGCTACAGAACTAGAGGCGGGGGCTACAGAACTAGAGGCGGGGGCTACAGAACTAGAGGCGGGGGCTACAGAACTAGAGGCGGGGGCTACAGAACTAGAGGCGGGGGCTACAGAACTAGTGGCGGGGGTTACAGAACTAGAGGCGGGGCTACAGAACTAGAGGCGGGGGCTACAGAACTAGAGGCGGGGGCTACAGAACTAGAGGCGGGGGCTACAGAACTAGAGGCGGGGGCTACAGAACTAGAGGCGGGGCTACAGAACTAGAGAGGGGGCTACAGAACTAGAGGCGGGGGCTACAGAACTAGAGGCGGGGGTTACAGAACTAGAGGCGGGGGTTACAGAACTAGAGACGGGGCTACAGAACTAGAGACAGGGGTTATAGAACTAGACGGGGTTATAGAACTAGACGGGGGGGCTATAGAACTAGAGACGGGGGCTACAGAACTAGAGACGGGGGCTACAGAACTAGAGACGGGGGGGCTACAGAACTAGAGACGGGGGCTACAGAACTAGAGACGGGGCTACAGAACTAGAGACGGGGGCTATAGAACTAGAGACGGGGGCTATAGAACTAGAGACGGGGGCTACAGAACTAGAGACGGGGTTATAGAACTAGACTGGGGCTCTAGAACTAGAGACGGGGGCTACAGAACTAGAGACGGGTGCTACAGAACTAGAGACGGGGGTTATAGAACTAGACGGGGGACTATAGAACTAGAGACGGGGTTATAGAACTAGAGGCGGGGGCTATAGAACTAGAGACGGGGGTTATAGAACTAGAACTAGACGGGGGCTCTAGAACTAGAGACTGGGGTTATAGAACTAGAGACTGGGCTACAGAACTAGAGACGGGGGCTACAGAACTAGAGACGGGGGCTACAGAACTAGAGACGGGGGGCTACAGAACTAGAGACGGGGGCTACAGAACTAGAGGCGGGGGCTACAGAACTAGAGGCGGGGGCTACAGAACTAGAGGCGGGGGCTACAGAACTAGAGGCGGGGGCTACAGAACTAGAGGCGGGGGCTACAGAACTAGAGGCGGGGGCTACAGAACTAGAGGCGGGGGCTACAGAACTAGAGGCGGGGGCTACAGAACTAGTGGCGGGGTTACAGAACTAGAGGCGGGGGCTACAGAACTAGAGGCGGGGGCTACAGAACTAGAGGCGGGGGGCTACAGAACTAGAGGCGGGGGTTATAGAACTAGAACTAGAGACGGGGGCTACAGAACTAGAGACGGGGGCTACAGAACTAGAGACGGGGGCTACAGAACTAGAGACGGGGGCTACAGAACTAGAGACGGGGCCTACAGAACTAGAGACGGGGGCTACAGAACTAGAGACGGGGATACATAACTAGAGACGGGGCTACATAACTAGAGACGGGGCTACATAACTAGAGACGGGGCTACAGAACTAGAGACAGGGGCTACAAAACTAGAGACGGGGGCTACAGAACTAGAGACGGGGGCTACAGAACTAGAGACGGGGGGCTTTGACGGGTGTTACAGAACTAGAGACGGGGGCTATAGAACTAGAGACTGGGGTTATAGAACTAGAACTAGATGGGGGCTCTAGAACTAGAGACAGGGGGTTATAGAATGAGAGACGGGGGCTACAGAACGAGAGACGGGGGCTACAGAACGAGAGACGGGGCTACAGAACTAGAGACGGGGGCTACAGAACTAGAGACGGGGGCTACAGAACTAGAGACGGGGGGCTACAGAACTAGAGACGGGGGCTACAGAACTAGAGACGGGGGCTAAAGAACTAGAGACTGGGGTTATAGAACTAGAGACGGGGGCTATAGAACTAGAGACGGGGGCTATAGAACTAGAGACGGGGCTATAGAACTAGAGACGGGGGCTATAGAACTAGAGACGGGGGCTACAGAACTAGAGACGGGGGCTACAGAACGAGAGACGGGGGCTACAGAACGAGAGACGGGGCTACAGAACTAGAGACGGGGGCTACAGAACTAGAGACGGGGGCTACAGAACTAGAGACGGGGGGCTACAGAACTAGAGACGGGGGGCTAAAGAACTAGAGACTGGGGTTATAGAACTAGAGACGGGGGCTATAGAACTAGAGACGGGGGCTATAGAACTAGAGACGGGGGCTATAGAACTAGAGACGGGGGCTATAGAACTAGAGACGGGGCTATAGAACTAGAGACGGGGGCTATAGAACTAGAGACGGGGGGCTACAGAACTAGAGACGGGGGCTACAGAACTAGAGACGGGGGCTACAGAACTAGAGACGGGGGCTACAGAACTAGAGACGGGGGCTACAGAACTAGAGACGGGGGCTACAGAACTAGAGACGGGGGCTACAGAACTAGAGACGGGGGCTACAGAACTAGAGACGGGGGCTATAGAACTAGAGACGGGGGCTATAGAACTAGAGACGGGGGCTACAGAACTAGAGACGGGGTTATAGAACCAGACTGGGGCTCTAGAACTAGAGACGGGGGCTATAGAACTAGAGACGGGTGCTACAGAACTAGAGACGGGGGTTATAGAACTAGAGGGGGGCTCTAGAACTAGAGACGGGGTTATAGAACTAGAGACAGGGCTACAGAACTAGAGACGGAGGTTATAGAACTAGAGACGGGGACTATAGAACTAGAGACGGGGTTATAGAACTAGAGGCGGGGGCTATAGAACTAGAGACGGGGGGTTATAGAACTAGAACTAGACGGGGGCTCTAGAACTAGAGACTGGGGTTATAGAACTAGAGACTGGGCTACAGAACTAGAGACGGGGGCTACAGAACTAGAGACGGGGGCTACAGAACTAGAGACGGGGGCTACAGAACTAGAGACGGGGGCTACAGAACTAGAGACGGGGGCTACAGAACTATAGACGGGGGCTACAGAACTAGAGACGGGGCTACAGAACTAGAGGCGGGGGCTACAGAACTAGAGGCGGGGGGGCTACAGAACTAGAGGCGGGGGCTACAGAACTAGAGGCGGGGGCTACAGAACTAGAGGCGGGGGCTACAGAACTAGAGGCGGGGGCTACAGAACTAGAGGCGGGGGCTACAGAACTAGAGGGGGGCTACAGAACTAGAGGCGGGGGCTACAGAACTAGTGGCGGGGTTACAGAACTAGAGGCGGGGCTACAGAACTAGAGGCGGGGGCTACAGAACTAGAGGCGGGGGCTACAGAACTAGAGGCGGGGCTACAGAACTAGAGGCGGGGGCTACAGAACTAGAGGCGGGGGCTACAGAACTAGAGGCGGGGGCTACAGAACTAGAGGCGGGGGCTACAGAACTAGAGGCGGGGTTACAGAACTAGAGGCGGGGTTACAGAACTAGAGACGGGGCTACAGAACTAGAGACAGGGGTTATAGAACTAGACGGGGTTATAGAACTAGACGGGGGCTATAGAACTAGAGACGGGGGCTACAGAACTAGAGACGGGGGCTACAGAACTAGAGACGGGGGCTACAGAACTAGAGACGGGGGCTACAGAACTAGAGACGGGGGGCTACAGAACTAGAGACGGGGGCTATAGAACTAGAGACGGGGCTATAGAACTAGAGACGGGGGCTACAGAACTAGAGACGGGGGTTATAGAACTAGACTGGGGCTCTAGAACTAGAGACGGGGGCTACAGAACTAGAGACGGGTGCTACAGAACCAGAGACGGGGGTTATAGAACTAGACGGGGACTATAGAACTAGAGACGGGGGTTATAGAACTAGAGGCGGGGGCTATAGAACTAGAGACGGGGGTTATAGAACTAGAACTAGACGGGGGGCTCTAGAACTAGAGACTGGGGTTATAGAACTAGAGACTGGGCTACAGAACTAGAGACGGGGGCTACAGAACTAGAGACGGGGGCTACAGAACTAGAGACGGGGGCTACAGAACTAGAGACGGGGCTACAGAACTAGAGGCGGGGGCTACAGAACTAGAGGCGGGGGCTACAGAACTAGAGGCGGGGGCTACAGAACTAGAGGCGGGGGCTACAGAACTAGAGGCGGGGGCTACAGAACTAGAGGCGGGGGCTACAGAACTAGAGGCGGGGGCTACAGAACTAGAGGCGGGGGCTACAGAACTAGTGGCGGGGTTACAGAACTAGAGGCGGGGGCTACAGAACTAGAGGCGGGGGCTACAGAACTAGAGGCGGGGGCTACAGAACTAGAGGCGGGGGCTACAGAACTAGAGGCGGGGGCTACAGAACTAGAGGCGGGGGCTACAGAACTAGAGGCGGGGGCTACAGAACTGTCTATTATATTATGACAGACCAGCTAGATCTACTATTATATTATGACAGACCAGCTAGATCTACTGTCTATTATAACATAGCTAGATCTACTGTCTATTATATTATGACAGACCAGCTAGATCTACTGTCTCTATTATATTATGACAGACCAGCTAGATCTACTGTCTCTATTATATTATGACAGACCAGCTAGATCTACTGTCTCTATTATATTATGACAGACCAGCTAGATCTACTGTCTCTATTATATTATGACAGACCAGCTAGATCTACTGTCTCTATTATATTATGACAGACCAGCTAGATCTACTGTCTCTATTATATTATGACAGACCAGCTAGATCTACTGTCTCTATTATATTATGACAGACCAGCTAGATCTACTGTCTCTATTATATTATGACAGACCAGCTAGATCTACTGTCTCTATTATATTATGACAGACCAGCTAGATCTACTGTCTCTATTATATTATGACAGACCAGCTAGATCTACTGTCTCTATTATATTATGACAGACCAGCTAGATCTACTGTCTCTATTATATTATGACAGACCAGCTAGATCTACTGTCTCTATTATATTATGACAGACCAGCTAGATCTACTGTCTGTCTCAGCTAGATCTACTGTCTCTATTATTATGACAGACCAGCTAGATCTACTGTCTCTATTATATTATGACAGACCAGCTAGATCTACTGTCTCTATTATATTATGACAGACCAGCTAGATCTACTGTCTCTATTATATTATGACAGACCAGCTAGATCTACTGTCTCTATTATATTATGACAGACCAGCTAGATCTACTGTCTCTATTATATTATGACAGACCAGCTAGATCTACTGTCTCTATTATATTATGACAGACCAGCTAGATCTACTGTCTCTATTATATTATGACAGACCAGCTAGATCTACTGTCTCTATTATATTATGACAGACCAGCTAGATCTACTGTCTCTATTATATTATGACAGACCAGCTAGATCTACTGTCTCTATTATATTATGACAGACCAGCTAGATCTACTGTCTAGATCTATGACTGCTAGATCTACTGTCTCTATTATATTATGACAGACCAGCTAGATCTACTGTCTCTATTATATTATGACAGACCAGCTAGATCTACTGTCTCTATTATATTATGACAGACCAGCTAGATCTACTGTCTCTATTATATTATGAACAGACCAGCTAGATCTACTGTCTCTATTATATTATGACAGACCAGCTAGATCTACTGTCTCTATTATATTATGACAGACCAGCTAGATCTACTGTCTCTATTATATTATGACAGACCAGCTAGATCTACTGTCTCTATTATATTATGACAGACCTAGATCTACTGTCTCTATTATATTATGACAGACCAGCTAGATCTACTGTCTCTATTATATTATGACAGACCAGCTAGATCTACTGTCTCTATTATATTATGACAGACCAGCTAGATCTACTGTCTCTATTATATTATGACAGACCAGCTAGATACTGTCTATTCTCTATTATATTATGACAGACCAGCTAGATCTACTGTCTCTATTATATTATGACAGACCAGCTAGATCTACTGTCTCTAATACATTATGACAGACCAGCTAGATCTACTGTCTCTACTATGTTATCACAGACCAGCTAGATCTACTGTATCTATTATATTATGACATACCATCTAGATCTACTGTCTCTATTATATTTTGACAGACCAGCTAGATCTACTGTCTCTATTATATTATGACAGACCAGCTAGATCTACTTCTATTATATTATGACACACAGGCAAGATCTACTGTCTCTATTATATCATGACAGACCAGCTAGATCTACTGTTTCTAATACATTATGACAGACCAGCTAGATCTACTGTCTCTATTATATTATGACAGACCAGCTAGATCTACTGACTCTATTATATTATGACAGACCAGCTAGATCTACTGTCTCTATTATATTATGACAGACCAGCTAGATCTCTACTGTCTATTATATTATGACAGACCAGCTAGATCTACTGTCTCTATTATATTATGACAGACCAGCTAGATCTACTGTCTCTATTATATTATGACAGACCAGCTAGATCTACTGTCTCTATTATATTATGACAGACCAGCTAGATCTACTGTCTCTATTATATTATGACAGACCAGCTAGATCTACTGTCTCTATTATATTATGACAGACCAGCTAGATCTACTGTCTCTATTATATTATGACAGACCAGCTAGATCTACTGTCTCTATTATATTATGACAGACCAGCTAGATCTACTGTCTCTATTATATTATGACAGTCCAGCTAGATCTACTGTCTCTATTATATTATGACAGACCAGCTAGATCTCTACTGTCTATTATATTATGACAGACCAGCTAGATCTACTGTCTATTATATTATGACAGACCAGCTAGATCTACTGTCTCTATTATATTATGACAGACCAGCTAGATCTACTGTCTCTATTATATTATGACAGACCAGCTAGATCTACTGTCTCTATTATATTATGACAGACCAGCTAGATCTACTGTCTCTATTATATTATGACAGACCAGCTAGATCTACTGTCTCTATTATATTATGACAGACCAGCTAGATCTACTGTCTCTATTATATTATGACAGACCAGCTAGATCTACTGTCTCTATTATATTATGACAGACCAGCTAGATCTACTGTCTATTATATTATGACAGACCAGCTAGATCTACTGTCTCTATTTGATAATGACAGACCAGCTAGATCTACTGTCTCTATTATATTATGACAGACCAGCTAGATCTACTGTCTCTATTATATTATGACAGACCAGCTAGATCTACTGTCTCTATTATATTATGACAGACCAGCTAGATCTACTGTCTCTATTATATTATGACAGACCAGCTAGATCTACTGTCTCTATTATATTAAGAGAGACCAGCTAGATCTAATCTCTCTATTATAATATGACAGACCAGCTAGATCTACTGTCTCTATTATATTATGACAGACCAGCTAGATATACTGTCTCTATTATATATGACAGACCAGCTAGATCTACTGTCTCTATTATATTATGACAGACCCGCTAGATCTACTGTCTATATTATATTATGACAGACCCGCTAGATCTACTGTCTCTATTATATTATGACTGACGAGCTAGATCTACTGTCTCTATTATATTATGACAGACCAGCTAGATCTACTGTCTCTATTATATTATGACAGACCAGCTAGATATACTGTCTCTATTATATTATGACAGACCAGCTAGATCTACTGTCTCTATTATATTATGACAGACCAGCTAGATCTACTGTCTCTATTATATTATGACAGACCAGCTAGATCTACTGTCTCTATTATATTATGACAGACCAGCTAGATATACTCTGTATTATATTATGAGACCAGCTCTATTATATTATGACAGACCAGCCAGATATCTACTCTCTCTATTATATTATGACAGACCAGCTAGATCTACTGTCTCTATTATATTATGACAGACCAGCTAGATCTAGATCTACTGTCTCTATTATATTATGACAGACCAGATCTACTGTCTCTATTATATTATGACAGTCAGCTAGATCTACTGTTCTATTATATTATGACAGACCAGCTAGATCTACTGTCTCTATTATATTATGACAGACCAGCTAGATCTACTGTCTCTATTATATTATGACAGACCAGCTAGATCTACTGTCTCTATTATATTATGACAGACCAGCTAGATCTCTACTGTCTCTATTATATTATGACAGACCAGCTAGATCTACTGTCTCTATTATATTATGACAGACCAGCTAGATCTACTGTCTCTATTATATTATGACAGACCAGCTAGATCTACTGTCTATTCTATTATATTATGACAGACCAGCTAGATCTACTGTCTCTATTATATTATGACAGACCAGCTAGATCTACTGTCTCTATTATATTATGACAGACCAGCTAGATCTTCTATTATTATATTATGACAGACCAGCTAGATCTACTGTCTATTATATTATGACAGACCAGCTAGATCTACTGTCTATTATATTATCTCTCTCTGTGTCTCTGACTCAGTGTCTCTCTCTCTGTATCTCTCTTGCTGTGTCTCTCTCTGTCTCTCTGTGTGTGTGTGTTTACCTGGTTTTAACTGTAATAAAGAGGAGCCTTGTCGTTCACTGTGGACCCTGTGTTTTACATTGTAATCTGAAATCAAACCAGTCATGATGAACTTCCTCTTACCCAGATAGAACATGTATGTTGCCGTGACGAAGGCCATGAAGTAGATCCCGGCAGCGAAGGACACCATGCCGATGATGATGAGGGTGACGTCACTCACCCATCTGGACATTACCATGACACCCAGGAAGCTCGTCAGGAAGACCAGGAATCCGGCGGCGTTACCGTAACCTACCTGTTGATGTGTTTGATTTAACCACAGCCCTCTATAACAATAGGTCATTGTCTCATAACTCTGCAATAGAGGGCTCTGGTTTGGAAATGTGTTTTAATGGATGTTTTAAAATGTTACCGTCTGGGACCAGCACTAGCCTGGATCTGTTGGTGCTATCTTTCCAACTCCTTGTTAAACATGTTTGGTTTGATAGGGCCAGAAGTGGCATGATGGCACAACAGACCAGCACTCAGGCTACAAATCCACACACACACACACACACACACACATATTTTAAACCCCCCAAAAAAAAAAAAAAAAAAAATGGAATGCATTTCAACTCACCTGGGTGGCGTTCCAGTTCAGTGGCTCCTTCATCTCAAAGGTCACCAGTATCTCCATTCCTCCTCCCACCGCCACGTCATATAGAATCCCACCCGCAAAAAGAAGCAGAATGTTCAGAATATTCTTGGAATATTGCGTGTCGATACCGTTGGTCTCATTGCGCTCTTGTGCGCTTGGCGAGACAGTTGGTATTAGAAAGATAAACATTGTGTAGACGAGACACACAAAGTAGAGGAAGGCACTCAGGCTCACTAACACTGTCCCCTGTTTAAAGTCCACACTGTACAACTGGAAGAGGTGCCCAGACACCAAACTACCGATGAGTCCAGCTATGCCATAGACCAGCTCCATTTGCATCATGTGGAGAGAGCGGTCCTCCTCGGTGGAGGTGAGCGACACCAGGGCCATGACCCCGGCCCAGTAGGAGCAGAACCCGCCGCTGAGTCCGTGGACCACCACCCCGCCGAACATAGCCTGTATCGGGAGATCCATCACTATGACCAGGAGCAGGACCACTCTGGAGACCAGGTAACCAACCAGAGGGATCACGATGGGGATCTTCCGGTACCCCAGGTCACCTACCTTGGATGGATGAACAAATTAATGAATTAACAAATGAATAAGTGAAAGCATTTCTTCAGACGTATATAAAATACGCCTAGTTGCTTCAGCAATTTAAGTAGGTTACAACAGTAGGGTATAAAGTAAAGACTGGCAAGGATTTCGAAACACAAAGTCTACACAGAAAATGTGTGGCTGTTTAAATCTCGTGTTGAGGCAAAACGTGTTATATCTGAGTGTTGATTCTAGTGGGGTTAACACCAGTGGTATATCTGAGTGTTGATTCTAGTGGGGTCAACACCAGTGGTATATCTGAGTGTTGATTCTAGTGGGGTTAACACCAGTGGTATATCTGAGTGTTGATTCTAGTGGGGTTAACACCAGTGGTATATCTGAGTGTTGATTCTAGTGGGGTTAACACCAGTGGTATATCTGAGTGTTGATTCTAGTGGGGTTAACACCAGTGGTATATCTGAGTGTTGATTCTAGTGGGGTTAACACCAGTGGGATTGAAATTAAAACCACCTGCAGGGAATAAATTAAGTTTTGTTGTTACTCGACTGTGTTGAGTTCATTTCCGTTAATTATTTGGGTGAAAAAGATATGGGAGGGGTCTCATCATATTGTCCAGCATACTTTGTTTCAGGTTGCTTTATAGAATCATTTTTTAACATTTTTAATCTATGTTTCTGCACATTGATTGATTCATTAATATTACACTACAAAAAGATAAATAACAAACGTTTCTAAATGAATCCAATCTGTAAGTGGTTGGACTTACTTCACCTGTTGAGATAGTTGTTCCAGTTTAGATGGTTTAGGCGGTCTCATTTATCGATCTTCCCTACCTTGGCAGTCATTCTAACTGCAGTTGCACGTATTTAAAAGTTCCAATTGTGTGCTATCTTAACTCTGGCTGGATTCCAATAGGAAATATGTAACACTTTGCAAGCCATCATAATGTGACTTGCTGATACGGCCTGTAAACCAGGAGTTTCAGACCCCTGTGATATTGTAAAACTAGGCTGTCATTGTATGGTATTGAAATTGAGCGAACAGAGTAGAATTTTAGCAAGCAGGAAATTAGCAATTTTCACTAGATAACACAGCCACAAAGTCAGAACGGCTTTCCCAGTGTGACAAAAGATGCTGCTCTGGTCGGACAAATCAATACCCGAATATCACCGCCAATCACAATACTGTCGGGTAAGTAATACTGTCAAACACTTCACTTTAAACCCCTAGAGATATTATGGACATTTTCTGAAATTACAATAGGAAAAAATGAAGAAAGAAAATCCTGTGTAGCACTTTTTAAATCGGAATTTGCAACACTCATGGTGTGAGGTACACAACACTCTTTGGCTTGTTAGTTTAACACTATTTGGATTCAAATTTCATTTCCACATTTAACATTGTGGGTGTTAAAATTCCAATCGAAAAATTGCTGACTTACCTTGGCTAAAATAATGGCGGGTAGGATCGGAACGAACTTGGACAGCATATTATATATCATGTAAAAGTTGGACATAGCTTTCTGCCGGCTGTCCTCAGTGGGGGTTGGATTAAGAGCATCCGTCGCAATGGCGCATTGCTCTTTTACCACCATCTGCAAGCCGGTGTCGAAAAACGCGCTCGCTATTTGGGCACATAGGACCACTGGCTCGATGCGTTTACGCAGTGTCTCCAATGGCAACATGATTAGTCCCGATAAAAATCAACAGGTGGTGAAACAACAACACCCACCAGACTCGGTGTAACTATCTGACCCCGGCGCCAAACTTCACCAAGGACTGCCACCCGAGTGTGTTGAAATGTGCTAATCACGACCCTACCCATTCACCTCCTACAGTAGTTCCGTGTTTCAAACAGAGCCGCGGACTAGGCTACGTACATGATGACAAAAGACTGGATGGGACTGGGACGAAAGTTTAGGGAAGTTAGCTCAGGGTCAATATTTATTCTGCACGAGTAACATTTCCACATGAATGAATACAATCTCTTTGGTTCAATGGTTTTGTCTTTACAACTATTTCGATGTCAGTAGATCTGTATTCAATTCGTGTCGCTGAAGAGTTACAGATTGCGCACAAGAAATGTAAAGGTAATTTTCGTTTGAGCCGATATGCAGCGTTTACCGTGAATGCAGCCTCTGCAAGGGTTGGGAGGGACAGCGTGAAGAGTGTGTCCCCTGCGCCACCGTGGGAACATAGCCTATATCAGCTCTATAAAGGCAATGTTTTATCCAGTGGCGATTTAATCATGTAAATCTTGGTGGGGCAAGCTTCCCCATTTTTTAGATGCTTGCCAGCAAAGCCACTACATAACACTGAACAATATATTAGTTGCTCTATAACGGTCAGTGGCGGTTCTAGCCAGTATTGCTCCCTGGGCGAACCAATCAGCGCCCCCCCCCCCTCAAAAAAGCACCAATCTGCACTACTAACTGTATTTTTTATTCAGACATTAGGAACAGCACAAATAAATAATTCAAACATTTAAAACTATATAAATATATATACAAAAATAAGACCCATAATTATCAAAAAGTAACAAAGTCAAAGAGAAACAAATTGTAGTATATAAATCCAAAATAAAAAAAAGAGAATTGAATTATTACTCTTACCCTATTGCTAAGAAAAAATACATAAATAAAACAAAATTGCACAAATCCTATATCACACAAATAGAATAACACACTTATAAAGAAGAGAACCTAATTATTGCACTTCAAACAAGAAACACACCAGACTAAACTGCACAACTAATTGCATTACTAACTGCATTGGTACTGTACAAAGTTAGAGGTGCGCTATTTGATAGATTCCCCACTCCCCCTACCTCTGGCTTCCGTTGGGGAGACCTGAGGTCACTGCTCTCCTTACCTCGTGCTTCCGTTGGGGAGACCTGAGGTCACTGCTCTCCCTACCTCGGGCTTCCGTTGGGGAGACCTGAGGTCACTGCTCTCCTTACCTCGGGCTTCCAGTGGGGAGACCTGAGGTCACTGCTCTCCTTACCTCGGGCTTCCAGTGGGGAGACCTGAGGTCACTGCTCTCCTTACCTCGGGCTTCCGTTGGGCAGACCTGAGGTCACTGCTCTCCTTACCTCGGGCTTCAAGTGAGGAGACCTGAGGTCACTGCTCTCCTTACCTCTGGCTTCCAGTGAGGACGCCTGAGGTCACTGCTCTCCTTACCTCTGGCTTCCAGTGAGGAGACCTGAGGTCACTGCTCTCCTTACCTCTAACTTCTGTTTGGGGAGACCTGAGGTCACTGCTCTCCCTACCTCTGGCTTCCAGTGGGGAGACCTGAGGTCACTGCTCTCCCTACCTCTGGCTTCCAGTGGGGAGACCTGAGGTCAACCTAACCCCCTCCCCCCATCTCGTACTTCTGAGTGTGAGATCTTCCCAGGCAGTAGCCTACCTAGCTCACAAGCTAGAATCAGAGCGCACATTCCAACAAGGTTAATTGACACACTGTCCAACATGGTGACATGATATCATTGACATGACGTGCAAATGTCACCATTCTAATGTATTTATGTTATTAATATTATTATTTTGTGCGGGTGCTCCATGATGCCACCCAGGGCGACTGCCCATGTCGCCTATACCTAAATCCGCCACTGATAACGGTGACAAACGGTGCCCACAAACTGTTAAGGCCTACATAAAGCTGTCACAACAGCTTACCACTGTTACACCTGGCTATCAGCAGAGCCTTGTCTGGAAGCAAAACAGTTCATTCAGCCTCATAGCTGATATGGCTGACTTGTTTATTAAACAAATATGGTTTCTTCTGATAATTGAGATGTACGAACTATGGCATAAGGGGTCATGGCATCCCGACAGCGTATGGAGACCTTCCATAAGGCTCTGTAGTAGCTTCTCATGTTCTTCAATGGTGACTCCCTGCATGGAGACAGTGGTGTGGAGCTGGTCCGAGTCTGCTGGGTCTGTTCGTACTATAACGACTCAGGGCGAGACCCAGATTCAGACACAGGAGGCAGATGGTTCGAGTCTCTGATATTTATGAAAATACAAGGGGCAGGAAAATAGGCAGGTTGAGTACAGGCAGAAGTTCTTTAACCAGGTCAGAATCTGAAAGTTACAGGGGGGCAGGCAGGCTCGAGATCAGGGCAGACAGAATGGTCGGGCAGGCTCGAGGTCAGGGCAGACAGAATGGTCGGGCAGGCTCGAGGTCAGGGCAGACAGAATGGTCGGGCAGGCTCGAGGTCAGGGTAGGCTGAATGGTCGGGCAGGCTCGAGGTCAGGGTAGGCTGAATGGTCGGGCAGGCTCGAGGTCAGGGTAGGCTGAATGGTCGGGCAGGCTCGAGGTCAGGGTAGGCTGAATGGTCGGGCAGGCTCGAGGTCAGGGTAGGTTGAATGGTCGGGCAGGCTCGAGGTCAGGGTAGGCTGAATGGTCGGGCAGGCTCGAGGTCAGGGTAGGCTGAATGGTCGGGCAGGCTCGAGGTCAGGGTAGGCTGAATGGTCGGGCAGGCTCGAGGTCAGGGTAGGCTGAATGGTCGGGCAGGCTCGAGGTCAGGGTAGGCTGAATGGTCGGGCAGGCTCAAGGTCAGGGTAGACTGAGAGGCTGACCTCTTCTTCATGACTGCTGCCGTGTAGTCTGGGTAAATGCAAATATTCTGGCCGTCGTAGGTGATGGCAGCCGCTCGTGATGCCTTACGGAGGACATCCTCTTTCTCCTGGAAGTAGTGGAATTCGACTATGATGGGTCTGGGCAGCTCCCCATTCTTTCGTGCGGACTGTAAGCTTCTGTGTGCACTATCAAGGGTGGGGGTGTAATCGAGGCCTAGGATTTCCTGTAGCAGTTTAGCTATGAACAGGGTAGGCCGCAATCCGCCTACGGCCTCGAGTCCCTCTTTCACACCAAAAATGCGACCCCCCCCCCCTACAGCGCTGTCTTTTCTCAAGGTCCTCAACCTTGGAAGATAGTTTGACGATATCTGATGATATCTGGGTAACTTCCAGTGTCATCACTCTGTCGGAGTATTTCCTCTGCCGTATTTCCTCTGCTGTATTTCCTCTGCTGCTGTATTTCCTCTGCTGCTGTATTTCCTCTGCTGTATTTCCTCTGCCATATTTCCTCTGCTGTATTTCCTCTGCTGTATTTCCTCTGCTGTATTTCCTATGCTGCTGTATTTCCTCTGCTGTATTTCCTCTGCTGTATTTCCTCTGCTGTATTTCCTCTGCTGTATTTCCTCTGCTGCTGTATTTCCTCTGCTGCTGTATTTCCTCTGCTGCTGTATTTCCTCTGCTGTATTTCCTCTGCCGTATTTCCTCTGCCGTATTTCCTCTGCCGTATTTCCTCTGCCGTATTTCCTCTGCCGTATTTCCTCTGCCGTATTTCCTCTGCTGTATTTCCTCTGCTGTATTTCCTCTGCTGTATTTCCTCTGCTGTATTTCCTCTGCTGTATTTCCTCTGCTGTATTTCCTCTGCCGTATTTCCTCTGCTGTATTTCCTCTGCTGCTGTATTTCCTCTTCTGCTGTATTTCCTCTGCTGCTGTATTTCCTCTGCTGTATTTCCTCTGCCGTATTTCCTCTGCCGTATTTCCTCTGCTGTATTTCCTCTGCTGCTGTATTTCCTCTGCTGCTGTATTTCCTCTGCTGCCGTATTTCCTCTGCTGCCGTATTTCCTCTGCTGTATTTCCTCTGCTGCCGTATTTCCTCTGCTGCCGTATTTCCTCTGCTGTATTTCCTCTGCTGCTGTATTTCCTCTGCTGTATTTCCTCTGCTGTATTTCCTCTGCTGTATTTCCTCTGCTGCTGTATTTCCTCTGCTGCTGTATTTCCTCTGCCGTATTTCCTCTGCTGTATTTCCTCTGCTGCTGTATTTCCTCTGCTGCTGTATTTCCTCTGCCGTATTTCCTCTGCTGCTGTATTTCCTCTGCTGCTGTATTTCATCTGCTGTATTTCCTCTGCTGTATTTCCTCTGCTGTATTTCCTCTGCTGTATTTCCTCTGCTGTATTTCCTCTGCCATATTTCCTCTGCTGCTGTATTTCCTCTGCTGTATTTCCTCTGCTGTATTTCCTCTGCTGTATTTCCTCTGCTGTATTTCCTCTGCTGTATTTCCTCTGCTGTATTTCCTCTGCCGTATTTCCTCTGCTGTATTTCCTCTGCTGCTGTATTTCCTCTGCTGCTGTATTTCCTCTGCCGTATTTCCTCTGCTGCTGTATTTCCTCTGCTGTATTTCCTCTGCTGTATTTCCTCTGCTGTATTTCCTCTGCTGTATTTCCTCTGCTGTATTTCCTCTGCCGTATTTCCTCTGCTGTATTTCCTCTGCTGCTGTATTTCCTCTGCTGCTGTATTTCCTCTGCCGTATTTCCTCTGCTGCTGTATTTCCTCTGCTGCTGTATTTCCTCTGCTGTATTTCCTCTGCTGTATTTCCTCTGCTGTATTTCCTCTGCTGTATTTCCTCTGCTGTATTTCCTCTGCTGTATTTCCTCTGCCGTCCAGGCTGTTCAGATGGGTGTCCTGTTTCACCAAGTCTTCTTTAATGGGGTCGATCTTTGTGTTGACCTTCAGTGGCGAGACTGGCTATTTGTGCAGCTAGGTCAGTGGATAGTGACTCCACCTTAGTCAGTCTGTTCAGACTTAATGATAGCCACCATTACCATGGCTAGGTCGGGGAATGGGGGGGGGTCAGAGTGCGTGTCCATGTCCGGTGAGCCCGAGGCTTTAGTAGGGGCCTGCTCTACTGAAGACTATGATGGGTCTGGGCTGTTGTTTCCTCATTGTACGATGAAAAAGGCCAAATAGCCTCTACACAAATGGGCTGCAATATTCAAGGTAAATTCAATTAAATACAACTTGAGAGACTCCCCTGGTGTCCTGAAGTCCTCCTTTTGTTTGTGTGCAAATGTTTTCACCACGGCCTTTAACACAATGTAATCTCTATTCTTGAATGATGCTAAGATATAATGTTGATATTGCACCACACAACTCAAACGCCGGTTCACCAGCGTGAACGAAATCACAAACCACTTTTTGTTTTGTTTTGTTCAAACCCCTGAATAACTGTTGTCTGCTAAAGAGGATCATCTGTTTGCATCTGCCAATCCACTTCCTGTCCAGTTGTCCAAACGACTTGTCCCCAGAGCTTCCTATACAGATCATCTATTTCCATAACGTGTTGAGGCCGGCAATAAAGGAGAACGAGAGGCTCAATTAAAGATGTTACAGCCACGGGAGATAGGGGTCAGCTGCAGCACCCGTGTTAAATCACCCCCCCCACCAAGTTACTGAGCTAGGCCTTATTTACCCTTCTATGAGCGAATTAAAACACTCATAGGCACATTTCGGAAGCCCCAGAAACAAACCCCTAGCTTCCCAGTACATATGGACATTAACAAGGTTTATCAATGAGTTTTTGGCGGGTTAATGGCCAAATTATTTATTACATAAAAAAAAGAAGAAGATTGATGACAGGGGCTACAGGAGCTCATGTGCCCCCCTCCCCCACCACCTTGTGGTGGCTGTGGCGTGTCCAGTATGCCAGTGGTTGCTGTGGGGGTTCAGTACACCAGTGGTTGCTGTGTGGGTGCCAGTATGCCAGTGGTTGCTGTGGGGTGTCCAGTATGCCAGTGGTTGCTGTGGGGGTGTCCAGTACACCAGTGGTTGCTGTGTGGGTGTCCAGTACACCAGTGGTTGCTGTGTGGGTGTCCAGTATGCCAGTGGTGGCTGTGGGGGTGTCCAGTATGCCAGTGGTGGCTGTGGGGGTGTTCAGTATGCCAGTGGTTGCTGTGGGGGTGTCCAGTATGCCAGTGGTGGCTGTGGGGGTGTCCAGTATGCCAGTGGTTGCTGTGGGGGGTGTTCAGTATGCCAGTGGTGGTGGCTGTGGTGGGGTGTTCAGTATGCCAGTGGTTGCTGTGGGGGTGTCCAGTATGCCAGTGGTGGCTGTGGGGGTGGGGTGGTTGCCAGTATGCCAGTGGTGGCTGTGGGGGTGTCCAGTATGCCAGTGGTTGCTGTGGGGGTGTCCAGTATGCCAGTGGTTGCTGTGGGGGTGGGGTGGTGGCCAGTATGCCAGTGGTTGCTGTGGGGGTGTCCAGTATGCCAGTGGTTGCTGTGGGGGTGTCCAGTATGCCAGTGGTTGCTGTGGGGGTGTCCAGTATGCCAGTGGTTGCTGTGGAGGTGTCCAGTATGCCAGTGGTTGCTGTGGGGGTGTCCAGTATGCCAGTGGTTGCTGTGGGGTGTCCAGTATGCCAGTGGTTGCGTGGGGTGAATCAGTGTGTGTGAGAGTTGAATCAGTGTGGATGTGTGAGGTGAATCAGTGTGTGTGTGTGAGGTGAGGTGATATCAGTGTGTGTGTGAGGTGAATCAGTGTGTGTGTGAGAGGTGAATCAGTGTGTGTGTGTGAGGTGAATCAGTGTGTGTGAGAGGTGATATCAGTGTGTGTGAGAGGTGATATCAGTGTGTGTGAGAGGTGATATCAGTGTGTGTGTGAGGTGAATCAGTGTGTGTGTGAGGTGAATCAGTGTGAGTGTTAACAGTGACAGTATTTTATTAGGTGATAAAATACTGTAAAATGACTCCAACAGGGAAACTGATCAGCTGCATAATCAATTAAATAATAATAGAGAATTGGTCACAAAATTACAGATTTTCTTTTTAATGACAAAATAATTATACAGGCGTATAACTGAGAATACAAGCAGCCTACTATATAAACCAACAGAAGCAGAATATGAACATACAAGGGGCTAACATACACACATAGTTAGGGTTTTACACATGCATATGATTGCTTCTTTATCACATCAGCTATTCCCCCTCCCACTAGGGTCTACTCCACTATAACCTATTCCCCCTCCCACTAGGGTCTACTCCACTATAACCTATTCCCCCTCCCACTAGGGTCTACTCCACTGTAACCTATTCCCCCTTCCACTAGGGTCTACTCCACTATAACCTATTCCCCCTCCCACTAGGGTCTACTCCACTATAACCTATTCCCCCTCCCACTAGGGTCTACTCCACTGTAACCTATTCCCCTTCCACTAGGGTCTACTCCACTATAACCTATTCCCCCTCCCACTAGGGTCTACTCCACTATAACCTATTCCCCCTCCCACTAGGGTCTACTCCACTATAACCTATTCCCCCTCCCACTAGGGTCTACTCCACTATAACCTATTCCCCCTCCCACTAGGGTCTACTCCACTATAACCTATTCCCCCTCCCACTAGGGTCTACTCCACTGTAACCTATTCCCCCTTCCACTAGGGTCTACTCCACTATAACCTATTCCCCCTCCCACTAGGGTCTACTCCACTATAACCTATTCCCCCTCCCACTAGGGTCTACTCCACTATAACCTATTCCCCCTCCCACTAGGGTCTACTCCACTATAACCTATTCCCCTCCCACTAGGGTCTACTCCACTGTAACCTATTCCCCCTCCCACTAGGGTCTACTCCACTATAACCTATTCCCCCTCCCACTAGGGTCTACTCCACTATAACCTATTCCCCCTCCCACTAGGGTCTACTCCACTATAACCTATTCCCCCTCCCACTAGGGTCTACTCCACTATAACCTATTCCCCCTCCCACTAGGGTCTACTCCACTATAACCTATTCCCCCTCCCACTAGGGTCTACTCCACTGTAACCTATTCCCCCTCCCACTAGGGTCTACTCCACTATAACCTATTCCCCCTCCCACTAGGTCTACTCCACTATAACCTATTCCCCCTCCCACTAGGGTCTACTCCACTATAACCTATTCCCCCTCCCACTAGGGTCTACTCCACTATAACCTATTCCCCTCCCACTAGGGTCTACTCCACTATAACCTATTCCCCCTCCCACTAGGGTCTACTCCACTATAACCTATTCCCCCTCCCACTAGGGTCTACTCCACTATAACCTATTCCCCCTCCCACTAGGGTCTACTCCACTATAACCTATTCCCCTCCCACTAGGGTCTACTCCACTATAACCTATTCCCCCTTCCACTAGGGTCTACTCCACTATAACCTATTCCCCCTCCCACTAGGGTCTACTCCACTATAACCTATTCCCCCTCCCACTAGGGTCTACTCCACTGTAACCTATTCCCCCTCCCACTAGGGTCTACTCCACTGTAACCTACAGAGCTTCAATCATGGAGCTCTCCACTTTGGATGGTGGTATATATGGTAAAATAGTATAGCAAAGCCTTTCGCGGTTATAACTATATATAAAGCCATCTTAATCAACACTCAGATATACCACTGGTGTTAACCCCACTAGAATCAACACTCAGATATACCACTGGTGTTAACCCCACTAGAATCAACACTCAGATATACCACTGGTGTTAACCCCACTAGAATCAACACTCAGATATAACACGGGTGTTAACCCCACTAGAATCAACACTAACACTATGGACTACCCCTTAAACAACTAGACAACTAGACAAAACCAACCAAGGGGACAGAGAGGACAGGGGACATGAATAACGAATAATGAATAATAATGAATAACGCTCACACACACAACACACCACTAGAATCAACACTCAGATATACCACTGGTGTTAACCCCACTAGAATCAACACTCAGATATACCACTGGTGTTAACCCCACTAGAATCAACATTCAGATATACCACTGGTGTTAACCCCACTGGAATCAACACTCAGATATTGCATTCATAACCCTTTATACCAAGAATTTAACACTTCCAAATGTGCTCTACATGGCATTTACATTATTACTGTATAGTGTGTTATCGCTGTTCTGCTACTTCCTCATTTGTTCCCAGACCCTTAAATGGTTTTGTATTCACTCATGGCAAACTGCATTATCCCACCAAATATAAACTGTCAACACTAATTTATTAATTCAAGAAATTACTACTTTCTTTTCAAGTTCCCGAGACCAAATTCAGCTTGATTTAATTATATTTGTGTATTATATATATGTATTTGTGTTGTTTTTGTATCATACGCCCAAGAAGCATTCTCATATTAAGAGACACCTGTACATGTTAAAGACATTTGGCAATAGCAGACACAATTTGGATTTGCAGTAATACATTTAGCCTTATGCTAATCAAATAGCATTGTGATGTTAAGCTAGAAAAGCAGACACTCCTGTTACTCACCTTGACTTGCATATTTATCTGTTGTGGATTTACCACACTGAGGACTATCACACACACACGGACACATAAACATACACAGCTTGTTTACATTACTGTACACAACATTTAAATACAGCCCTCAGGAAAACTATTTTCCTTTAGTGTATTTTCCACTGCACAAATAAAAAAAAGTCTCTCATCATAATAAACGTCTCACATCAAAGCTACCAGGCGATAAAACAAACCTCTACTTTTGTGAGTTAAAATGATTATTTCACATAGAAAAACCTTGTCTAGCTGTTCATCATGTCAAACTATCAACACTGTCTTTCAGTCAAATCAGCGTGATTATGTACTGCACTATGCTCCACGTCCTCGTTCACAGGTCAATCTCAGTTCAACTTCCCTGACAATCTTAGGAAGTTCAAGTCATGCTCTTTCCCTCTCCCCTCCTCTCTCTCTCACCCTTCTCTTGCACTCTTCCCTCTCTCACTCTCCCCCAAGGCAAACAGAATACTGTCTGTATGTCATCACAGCAACATTGTCACTCAGTTAACACTGTTGCCACACACACATTAGAATCAGAGAAACACACTCTCCCATGTGTCGTCAGACATAAGCAGAAACATCCAATCACAGCTTCTTTATCCCATGAAACACAATAGTGATATCCCATGAAACACAATAGTGATATCCCATGAAACACAATAGTGATATCCCATGAAACACAATGGTGATATCCCATGAAACACAATAGTGATATCCCATGAAACACAATAGTGATATCCCATGAAACACAATGGTGATATCCCATGAAACACAATGGTGATATCCCATGAAACACAATAGTGATATCCCATGAAACACAATGGTGATATCCCATGAAACACAATGGTGATATCCCATGAAACACAATGGTGATATCCCATGAAACACAATGGTGATATCCCATGAAACACAATAGTGATATCCCATGAAACACAATAGTGATATCCCATGAAATACAATAGTGATATCCCATGAAACACAATAGTGATATCCCATGAAATACAATAGTGATATCCCATGAAACACAATAGTGATATCCCATGAAATACAATAGTGATATCCCATGAAACACAATAGTGATATCCCATGAAACACAGTAGTGATATCCCATGAAATACAATAGTGATATCCCATGAAACACAATAGTGATATCCCATGAAATACAATAGTGATATCCCATGAAACACAATAGTGATATCCCATGAAATACAATAGTGATATCCCATGAAACACAATAGTGATATCCCATGAAATACAATAGTGATATCCCATGAAATACAATAGTGATATCCCATGAAATACAATAGTGATATTCCATGAAATACAATAGTGATATCCCATGAAACACAATAGTGATATCCCATGAAATACAATAGTGATATCCCATGAAATACAATAGTGATATCCCATGAAACACAATGGTGATAGCCCATGAAATGCTTTTCAATGTAAAAAAAAAGAAGATTTTCTAGAACACAATAAGAAACACAAAAATAATATTATTGATTGTGGACACGTCTCAATTGACACCCTATTCCCTGTATAGTGCACTTCATTTGACCATGGACTGAGCACAATCATTTGGAACGCGGCCCCTGTGCTTTGTCAGGGAGATTAACGGACTTGGAGCATGCCTAGAACGTTCTGTGGCCTCGGAGGGCCACGGTACATGGCCTACTTCCCTGAACAGTTCTCAGAACCTGGTTTGTGGGACGGTAGAGCTGGCAGGGCCCTCATTTAGGAGAACAACATCCACAGAGTAAAACAACATGTTCCTTTTGTTGTAGTAGTGTCTGTCGGTCAATAACAGCATGATTGTTATCCGGTCCGTTGTCTCATCATCTCTGGTTTCAGTGTTGTCCATTTAGAGAAGTTAATACTTTTATGTCTTGTTCTGAATTTGCTATGAAAGAACTGGACATACAGTAGAGCTTGACTTAAAACATAGAGCTAGACATAGAGTAGAGCTTGACTTAAAACATAGAGCTGGACATAGAGCTGGACATACAGTAGAGCTTGACTTAAAACATAGAGCTGGACATAGAGCTGGACATACAGTAGAGCTTGACTTAAAACATAGAGCTGGACATAGAGCTGGACATACAGTAGAGCTTGACTTAAAACATAGAGCTGGACATAGAACTGGACATACAGTAGAGCTTGACTTAAAACATAGAGCTGGACATACAGTAGAGCTTGACTTAAAACATAGAGCTAGACATAGAGCTGAACATAGAGCTGGGCATAGAGCTGGACATACAGTAGAGCTTGACTTAAAACATAGAGCTGGACATACAGTAGAGCTTGACTTAAAACAGAGCTGGACATAGAGCTGAACAGAGCTGGACATAGAGCTGGACATAGAGCTGGACATAGAGCTGAACATAGAGCTGGACATAGAGCTGGACAGAGCAATTGGATGTCTCCACGTTTAGAAAAATACTTACATGTGTAACGAAAAAGATGTATCCCTTTGAAAGACATGACTTCTAGATTTTAAAAAAGTGTTTGATTTTTATCATGCAAAATATCTCTATTGACGTCAATAGATTGTGGTGCTTTGAAAGTGTGTAGTCCTTGATCCAATCTAGCAACTCAATACATTGTTTTGTATCATAATGGTGTTATCTCCAAAAAGCATTAAAAAAAAAAACAATTTAAACCCAACAAAACTCTCACCATTCTTTCCCTTAGCTGGCAAGGTCTAGAGGCAAGGTCAAGAGGCAAGGTCAAGAGTTAAACAATTTGCTGAGATATTATTGCAATATTCCCCAGCACACCAGAAGCAAACATAAGAACATTTCTTCTGGAGAGATCAAATACACATCCATCCTATTTCATTATGTTAAACTTCAAAGCGGCTTACATCAGAGAAGAGAGCAATTAAACAAGCAATGCCAATATAAATGATCAGAGGATAAAAAAAAAAGAAAATAAATATCTGACATTCGAATACTACGACACACAGACAGTTTGGAAACCAGTAGAATGATTAATGCTTTGAACAGTGTTAGTCTAGAAATAAATCTCCCCCGACATGTATTGTGTCTCATCCATAGAATCAGAATGATGCCATAATGGGCGGCCATTTTGAGTGTCCCCGTGGTCGTTCATTCTATTGTTGTGTTGTCGTATTGTCGAATCGTCGTATCGTCGTAATGGGCGGCCATTTTGAGTGTCCCCATGGTAGTTCATTCTATTGTCATATTGTCGTAATGGGCGGCCATTTTGAGTGTCCCCATGGTAGTTCATTCTATTGTCGTATTGTTGTAATGGGCGGCCATTTTGAGTGTCCCCATGGTAGTTCATTCTATTGTCGTATTGTCTGTCATATTGTCGTAATGGGCGGCCATTTTGAGTGTCCCCATGGTAGTTCATTCTATTGTCGTATTGTTGTAATGGGCGGCCATTTTGAGTGTTCCCATGGTAGTTCATTCTATTGTCATATTGTCGTAATGGGCGGCCATTTTGAGTGACCCCATGGTAGTTCATTCTATTGTTGTATTGTCGTAATGGGCGGCCATTTTGAGTGTCCCCATGGTAGTTCATTCTATTGTCGTATTGTCGTAATGGGCGGCCATTTTGAGTGTCCCCATGGTAGTTCATTCTATTGTCGTATTGTACACTGCCTTCAGAAAGTATTTACACACCTGGACTTTTTCCACATTTTGTTGTGTAATAGACTGAATTTTTAAATGGATTAAATCAACATTTTGTATCACTGGCCTACATACAATACCCCATAATGTCAAAGTGGAATTCTGTTTGTAGAACATTTTTTAAATTAATAAAAAATAAAAAATGAAAAGGTGAAATGTCTTGAGTAAATATGTATTCAACCCCTTTGTTATGGTAAGCCTGAATATGCTCAGGAGTTATAAATGTGCTTAATTAACAAATTGTGTAATAAGTTCAGGGTTCAATAATAGTGGTTAACATGATTTCTTAATAACTACCCCATCTCTGTACTCCACACATACAATTATCTGTAAGGACCCTTAACCAAGTAATGAATGTCAGGCACAGATTCAACCACAAAGACCAGGGAGGTGTTTCAATGCCTCACAAAGAAGGGCCCCGATTGGTAGATCTAAAAAAAATAAAAAAATAAAAAAATAGCATTGTGAAGTTATTAATTAGACGTTGGATGGCGTATCACCAAGTCACTAAAAAGACAAAGGTGTCCTTTCTAACGCAGTTTTTGGAGATGAAGGAAACTGCTCAGAGATTTCAACATGAGGCCAATGGTGACTCTAAAGCAGTTACAGAGTTTAATGTCTGTGATTGGAGAACACTGAGGATGGATCAACAACATTGTAGTTACTCCACAATACTAACCTAAATGACAGAGTGAAAAGAAGGAAGCCTGTACAGAATAAAAATATTTAAAAACATGCATCCTGTTTGCAACAAGGCACTTAATTAAAACTGCCAAAAATGTGGCAAAGAAATTAACTTTCTGTCCTGAATACAAAGCGTTATGTTTGGGGCAAATCCAACACAACACATCACTGAGTACCACTCTTCATATGTTCAAGCATGGTGGTGGCTGCATCATGTTATGGGTATGCTTGTCATCGGCAAGGACTAAGGAGTTTTTTGTACAAAAAAAACTGAAACGGCTATAAGCACAGGCAAAATCCTAGAGGAAATCCTGATTCATTTTGCTTTCCAGCAGACACTGGGAGACACTGGGAGAGCAATGATCAACTATCAACTTGGCAGAGCTTGAAGAATTAAAAAAATAATAATGGCCAAAGAGACCTACCCAGAAAGAGTCACAGCAGTAATCACCGCCAAATTGACTTCCACAAAGTATTGACGCAGGGGACAATAATTATGTAAATGAGATATTTCTGTATTTTATTTTCATTTTTGTTGTTGTAAATGTATTAAATATTTTTAAAAAACGGAAATATCTTATTTACATAAGTATTCAGACCCTTTGCTATGAGACTCGAAATTGAGCTCTAATATTTCAGGATCACTTGGCGTATGACTCATCGTTGTCATCATCTGCACAGTCCTTTACACACCTTTTATCTGGAAAAGTCCAAACATTCCAAAATGACCTGCCCGAACACAATGTTGTTGTCGTCACGGTTACTTGTCCGTCACTTGGCAACCGGCCATATCCCATGGGTCTCTCCGTTTCACTGTTGGCAGGGCTTGCTGATGCTCCAGGTTGGTCCATCCAGTAGATCATGTGACAGGTCATGTGATCAGAATACTTGAGTAAAATAAATACTTGTAGTTGTGTTGCTGCTATGTCCCTCCTCCTTCCATCCCTGATAGTCACAGACTACTACTCCTCTTCCTCTTTTTCTTCTCTGTCCTCGTTAGTGTAAAGCCCCGCCTCCCACCTCAGCGCCATGTTGCTTTTCCTGCGGGTGACGCGGGTGGCCTCCAACACCTGGTAACCCAGACAACAAACAACAAGTCAGTCAACAGGGAGTAGAGACAGGACTTCAGGGCACTAGGCAGTACCTGGGGATAATTAATGAATTCATTTCCCTTAAATAAATAAATACAAATAAATAAAGTTGATCTGAGTCTCTGGTATTACAGGATATTTTTTGTAGTTTTACACGTCTTTTGTAATGACCGCCATAGAAGCCTAAAAACTGTGGCAGGGCGATTCCATGCCTGAAAATATTTTGGGTACCTCAGATTCAGTGGCGGTCCGTGCCATTTAAGATAAGGGAGGGTTATCTTTTTTTTATGAGCATGGACTTATTTCAATTACAGCATATTGGGATGACTGTCATTCATATTCTATTCACCCAGTTCAATGTAACATCAATAGGTTTAGGCTACTACATGATATTCACATTTTCCCTTATTTAAAAAAGATATATATATATATATTTTATTTCACCTTTATTTAAATAACCAGGTAGGCAAGTTGAGAACAATTTCTCATTTACAACTGCGACCTGGCCAAGATAAAGCAAAGCAGTTCAACACAAACAACAACACAGAGTTACACATGGAATAAAACAAACATACAGTCTATAATACAGTAGAAAAATAAGTCTATATACAATGTGAGCAAATGAGGTGAGATAAGGGAGGTAAAGGCAAAAAAAAGACCATGGTGGCAAAGTAAATACAATATAGCAAGTAAAACACTGGAATGGTAGATTTGCAGTGGAAGAATGTGCAAAGTAGAGATAGAAATAATGTGCAAAGGAGCAAAATAAATAAATAAATACAGTAGGGAAAGAGGTAGTTGTTTGGGCTAAATTATAGATGGGCTCTGTACAGGTGCAGTAATCTGTGAGCTGCTCTGACAGCTGGTGCTTAAAGCTAGTGAGGGAGACAAGTGTTTCCAGTTTCAGAGATTTTTGAAGTTCATTCCAGTCATTGGCAGCAGAGAACTGGAAGGAGAGGCGGCCAAAGGAAGAATTGGTTTTGGGGGTGACCAGAGAGATATACCTGCTGGAGCGCGTGCTACAGGTGGGTGCTGCTATGGTGACCAGCGAGCTGAGATAAGGGGGGACTTTACCTAACAGGGTCTTGTAGATGACCTGGAGCCAGTGGGTATACCCATCATGAGGTTGCTACAACCTAGCCTATGAATGAAAGTTTACATCGTAGGTGCACAAAGGTCGAGAGAAGTTTGAGTAATCAAGGTGACAGACATTGACACATTTAATACCACCTTGCACACTCTTGCCTGCATCTAGTTGATCTGGGGTGGAATCATTAGTCCAACAGTTGCAATCAAGAGTTTCTATTGGACAAATTCAGGTATTTTATATCCTGGTCTAGTTCCGTTAAAGGAACGTTTTTAAACAGATTCAGCACAATGAATACACCCCTGATCACACGCAAACACAGTTCACTTTCATAGCAGTCACATTAATTTTTATTTAACTAGGCAAGTCAGTTAAGAACAAATTCTTATTTTCAATGACAGCCTAGGAACAGTGGGTTAACTGCCTTGTTCAGGGGCAGAACGACAGATTTGTACCTTGTCAGCTCGGGGATATGAACTTACAACCTTCCGTTATTGGCCCAACTCTCTAACCACTAGGCTACCCTGCCGCCCCCAGCTCATTGCATATAGATGCGAGAAGGAATAATATCGACACACTCTCCTCTTCTCACCTTTTCCCTTTGCTTATGGACTTCAGTGCACAACACATGAGCTGTCTGTGACCAGGCAAAAAAACCTTTCCAAACCATATCATGACTGCTAACTTCTACGCACAGCCTACATCGTTGTCACGTCATAGTCAACATGGCTACTAGGACTAATGCATTCGTAAAACTGCTACAATCATGCAGTACAGTGTAGAGTCAGCAAGCAGTTTAGCAGTTACACCAGCAGGCCCCGGTGGCAATAAATTAATAAAACCAAAACCTTAGCTCGACTTGGAAGAGTTCCAGTGTTGGATAGCCATACCAAGCTAGCTAACATAGCATCCCTCTCTGTTTGAGCCAAGTGTTTGAGAAGGCTAAACTTGCTAGCTGCATTCAACCCTAGCTAAGTAAGTGAGAGTAAAAAATATATATATACTACGAAATATAGCTAGCTCTCTCTCTCGTGCTTCTCCTTCATTTTGGAAGAAATACATTTGTTCAAAACTGTTAGCTAGCTGTCCTCCGGCTACACCACGGTGCTACCCTAGAGAGTACTATTGAGGCTACTGTAGACCTTCATTGCAAAACTGTATAGATCATTTTGTGACGTGAATATATTTAGTTTTATCAAAAAACACTACTTCTGTTTTTCTGAAATTCACTGAGGAGGATTAATTTTTTTATTTTATTTTATTTCACCTTTATTTAACCAGGTAGGCCTGTTGAGAACAAGTTCTCATTTACAACTGCGACCTGGCCAAGATAAAGCACAAGCAATGCGACACAAACAACAACACAGAGTTACACATACTCACAAAGTGAGCATTGTAGTCGTCTTGTAAGAGTAACAACGATTGGATCCACTCGTTTCTATTATTGGACAACTACAAATCTCTGGTATCAGCTGTTCTCCTTGGCCTTTCTGTGCCTGAGATCTGTTGGCGGATTGGGTTGACTGACTGACTACAACTTTTTCCAACCTGTATTTCCTTTGTTTTATTGTCATTTACACTGTTGGTTTATGTATTCAGTTGTTGGGGAAAACTACTGTGAGTTCCTTTATTTATGTGTGGAACAGTGGCCTGTATTCATGGTGCCAAAATAATTTATCTTTCATCTCTCTGTGTTTTCATAATTTCCCTTCAATTTGCAAGCTGAATTTCACCGGATAAATAATCTGAGCGAGGGAAACAGTGCCTCTCTGTCTCAGTACGTGTAGCAGTTTGTGCTGTCTTGCCAACTCCTATGGTCATTGTCAGGACAAACTCTCCAAAAATATCTGGGACCTGGCTAGATAAAGGCTGCTAGAGTAGACTTATTGTAGGTTTAGCCTGGATACCAAACCTATTTGTGCTAACATTCCGTTTCACCAAACATTTGGCATATGGCAAGCAGTGGAATGATAGTACAACAAGGTCTGGTACCCAGGCTATGTAGGTCACTAAACCCAGGGAACGACAGTGCAGTAACAGCAGCTGAAGAGAACATGGATAGTACTACTACTACTACTGCTACTACTACTGCTACTGCTACTACTACTACTACTGCTACTACTACTACTGCTATACTACTACTACTACACTACTACTACTCACACTGTTGTCCTCTACTTTCTCCCGGCGCTTCACTTTGTGATTCTCGTAGTCGTCCATCAGGGTCTGCATGAAGTTTTTGGGGCGCCCGCTCTCCCCAGAGTCGTCACAGCCCAGGTCCAAGAGGGGCGAGGAATTCCCAGACGAGGAGGGGGATGCAGAAGGATTCTCAGACGAGGAGGGGGATGCAGAAGGATTTATCTTACCTGCAGGTTATGCACACAGAATAAATGTCATATAAGGACATGACAATACAAATTATCTTGTCAATACAGACAATTTATCTACTGTATATGTCAATACAGACAGTATCTACTGTATATGTCAATACAGACAGTATAATAGAATATCATCTTTTCATGTCTATCCTCTACATTGACTCGGTATCTAATCAATATTGAATGGGAAGACGGCGTCGTGTCTATTGAATGCAGTACTGGCTCATTAGCACAAGGGGGAAGTAATTCACCACGAAAACCACCACAGCGTTGTATTGCTGGAAGGCAGAGCAGTGGGAAACTGTTGCTAGACATGCTTAGAGAACTCGGCATGTAGCTTAGAGAACTCGGCATGTAGCTTAGAGAACTCGGCATGTAGCTTAGAGAACTCGGCATGTAGCTTAGAGAACTCGGCATGTAGCTTAGAGAACTCGGCATGTAGCTTAGAGAACTCGGCATGTAGCTTAGAGAACTCGGCATGTTGCTAAGAGAACTCGGCATGTAGCTTAGAGAACTCGGCATGTAGCTTAGAGAACTCGGCATGTAGCTTAGAGAACTCGGCATGTAGCTTAGAGAACTCGGCATGTAGCTTAGAGAACTCGGCATGTAGCTTAGAGAACTCGGCATGTAGCTAAAGAACTCGGCATGTAGCTTAGAGAACTCGGCATGTAGCTTAGAGAACTCGGCATGTAGCTTAGAGAACTCGGCATGTAGCTTAGAGAACTCGGCATGTAGCTTAGAGAACTCGGCATGTAGCTTAGAGAACTCGGCATGTTGCTTAGAGAACTCGGCATGTAGCTTAGAGAACTCGGCATGTAGCTTAGAGAACTCGGCATGTTGCTTAGAGAACTCGGCATGTAGCTTAGAGAACTCGGCATGTAGCTTAGAGAACTCGGCATGTAGCTTAGAGAACTCGGCATGTAGCTTAGAGAACTCGGCATGTTGCTAAGAGAACTCGGCATGTAGCTTAGAGAACTCGGCATGTAGCTTAGAGAACTCGGCATGTAGCTTAGAGAACTCGGCATGTAGCTTAGAGAACTCGGCATGTAGCTTAGAGAACTCGGCATGTAGCTTAGAGAACTCGGCATGTAGCTTAGAGAACTCGGCATGTAGCTTAGAGAACTCGGCATGTAGCTAAGAGAACTCGGCATGTAGCTTAGAGAACTCGGCATGTAGCTTAGAGAACTCGGCATGTAGCTTAGAGAACTCGGCATGTAGCTTAGAGAACTCGGCATGTAGCTTAGAGAACTCGGCATGTAGCTTAGAGAACTCGGCATGTAGCTTAGAGAACTCGGCATGTAGCTTAGAGAACTCGGCATGTAGCTTAGAGAACTCGGCATGTTGCTAAGAGAACTCGGCATGTAGCTTAGAGAACTCGGCATGTTGAACCTAGAGAAGCCCAAACCTTATCATAAAAACTACAGGACTCTGTTTAAACAGCCAATCGGGAGCTAAGAATGTCAGAGGCAGGGTTAGGGAGCCTGTCATTTCAAAGCATTCCCAAGTCGGATTTTACAACACAACTCGTGTTTCCCATCAGCCATCAGAATGCTTTCAAAATGGAGGAGTACATAAACATATGCCAACTCTAGCCAGGAGCAGGCCCGATTACACGCAGGATCTAATAGTTTGGTTTTTCAACAAAACTTTAATAACAAAGGGAGAGACAGAGTGGATTTAATTGACAAAACTATCGTTTACATTCACCACAATAGCTAATGTCCTCTGTTATAGTTGTGTTGACCACTATAGTCCTCTGTTCTAGTTGTGTTGACCACTATAGTCCTCTGTTATAGTTGTGTTGACCACTATAGTCCTCTGTTATAGTTGTGTTGACCACTATGTTATTGTTGTGTTGACCACTATGTTATTGTGTTGTGTTGACCACTGTGTTATTGTAGTGTTGACCACTATAGTCCTATGTTATTGTAGTGTTGACCACTATGTTATAGTTGTGTTGACCACTATGTTATTGTTGTGTTGACCACTATGTTATTGTAGTGTTGACCACTATAGTCCTATGTTATTGTAGTGTTGACCACTATAGTCCTATGTTATTGTTGTGTTGACCACTATGTTATTAATTAATTACTAACCAAGAAAGTATCAGTGTATCACACATTGACCACTATGTTATTGTTGTGTTAACCACTATGTTATTGTATTTTTGACCACTATGTTATGGTTGTGTTGACCACTATAGTCCTATGTTATTGTAGTGTTGACCACTATGTTATTGTTGTTTACCACTATGTTATTGTTGTGTTGACCACTATGTTATTGTTGTGTTGACCACAATGTTATTGTTGTGTTGACCACTAAGTTATAGTTGTGTTGACCACTATAGTCGTATGTTATTGGTGTTGACCACTATGTTATTGTTGTGTTGACCACTGTGTTATTGTTGTGTTGACCATTATGTTATTGTAGTGTTGACCACTAAGTTATAGTTGTGTTGCCCACTATAGTTGTATGTTATTGTAGTGTTGACCACTATATTATAGTTGTGTTGACCACTAGATTATTGTGGTGTTGACGACTATGTTATAGTTGTGTTGACCACTATAGTCCTATGTTATTGTAGTGTTGACATCTGTTATAGTTGTGTTGACCACGATAGTCCTGTTATTGTAGTGTTGACCACTATGTTATAGTTGTGTTGACCACTATAGTCCTATGTTATTGTAGTGTTGACCACTATGTTATTGTAGTGTTGACCACTATGTTATAGTTGTGTTGACCACTATAGTGCTATGTTATTGTAGTGTTGACCACTATGTTATTGTAGTGTTGACCACTGTTATTGTTGTGTTGATCACTATGTTATTGTTGTGTTGACCACTATGTTATAGTTGTGTTGACCACTATAGTCCTATGTTATTGTAGTGTTGACCACTATATTATTGTAGTGTTGACCACTATGTTATTGTTGTGTTGACCACTATGTTATTGTAGTGTTGACCACTATGTTATTGTTGTGTTGACCACTATGTTATTGTAGTGTTGACCACTATGTTATTGTTGTTTTGACCACTATAGTCCTATGTTATTGTAGTGTTGACCACTATGTTATTGTTGTGTTGACCACTATGTTATAGTTGTATTGACCACTATAGTCCTATGTTATAGTTGTGTTGACCACTATGTTATTGTTGTGTTGACCACCATGTTATTGTTGTGTTGACCACTATGGTATTGTTGTGTTGACCACTATGGTATTGTAGTGTTGACCACTATGTTATAGTTGTGTTGACCACTATGTTATAGTTGTGTTGACCACTATGTTATTGTTGTGTTGACCACTATGTTATTGTGTTGTGTTGACCACTGTGTTATTGTAGTGTTGACCACTATAGTCCTATGTTATTGTAGTGTTGACCACTATGTTATAGTTGTGTTGACCACTATGTTATTGTTGTGTTGACCACTATGTTATTGTAGTGTTGACCACTATAGTCCTATGTTATTGTAGTGTTGACCACTATAGTCCTATGTTATTGTTGTGTTGACCACTATGTTATTAATTAATTACTAACCAAGAAAGTATCAGTGTATCACACATTGACCACTATGTTATTGTTGTGTTAACCACTATGTTATTGTATTTTTGACCACTATGTTATGGTTGTGTTGACCACTATAGTCCTATGTTATTGTAGTGTTGACCACTATGTTATTGTTGTTTACCACTATGTTATTGTTGTGTTGACCACTATGTTATTGTTGTGTTGACCACAATGTTATTGTTGTGTTGACCACTAAGTTATAGTTGTGTTGACCACTATAGTCGTATGTTATTGGTGTTGACCACTATGTTATTGTTGTGTTGACCACTGTGTTATTGTTGTGTTGACCATTATGTTATTGTAGTGTTGACCACTAAGTTATAGTTGTGTTGACCACTATAGTTGTATGTTATTGTAGTGTTGACCACTATATTATAGTTGTGTTGACCACTAGATTATTGTGGTGTTGACGACTATGTTATAGTTGTGTTGACCACTATAGTCCTATGTTATTGTAGTGTTGACATCTGTTATAGTTGTGTTGACCACGATAGTCCTGTTATTGTAGTGTTGACCACTATGTTATAGTTGTGTTGACCACTATAGTCCTATGTTATTGTAGTGTTGACCACTATGTTATTGTAGTGTTGACCACTATGTTATAGTTGTGTTGACCACTATAGTGCTATGTTATTGTAGTGTTGACCACTATGTTATTGTAGTGTTGACCACTGTTATTGTTGTGTTGATCACTATGTTATTGTTGTGTTGACCACTATGTTATAGTTGTGTTGACCACTATAGTCCTATGTTATTGTAGTGTTGACCACTATATTATTGTAGTGTTGACCACTATGTTATTGTTGTGTTGACCACTATGTTATTGTAGTGTTGACCACTATGTTATTGTTGTGTTGACCACTATGTTATTGTAGTGTTGACCACTATGTTATTGTTGTTTTGACCACTATAGTCCTATGTTATTGTAGTGTTGACCACTATGTTATTGTTGTGTTGACCACTATGTTATAGTTGTATTGACCACTATAGTCCTATGTTATAGTTGTGTTGACCACTATGTTATTGTTGTGTTGACCACCATGTTATTGTTGTGTTGACCACTATGGTATTGTTGTGTTGACCACTATGGTATTGTAGTGTTGACCACTATGTTATAGTTGTGTTGACCACTATGTTATTGTTGTGTTGACCACTAGGTTATTGTAGTGTTGACCACTATGTTATAGTTGTGTTGACACCTATGTTATAGTTGTGTTGACCACTATAGTCCTATGTTATTGCAGTGTTGACCACTATGTTATTTAGTGTTGACCACTATGTTATAGTTGACCACTATGTTATTGTTGTGTTGACCACTATGTTATTGTTGTGTTGACCACTATGGTATTGTAGTGTTGACCACTATGTTATAGTTGTGTTGACCACTATAGGCCTGTGTTATTGTAGTGTTGACCACTATGTTATTGTAGTGTTGACCACTATGTTATAGTTGTGTTGACCACTATAGTCCTATGTTATAGTTGTGTTGACCACTATAGTCCTGTTATTGTAGTGTTGACCACTATGTTATAGTTGTTGACCACTATAGTCCTGTGTTATTGTAGTGTTGACCACTATGTTATTGTAGTGTTGACCACTATGTTATAGTTGTGTTGACCACTATAGTCCTATGTTATTGTAGTGTTGACCACTATGTTATAGTTGTGTTGACCACTATAGTCCTATGTTATTGTCGTAATGACCACTATGTTATACTTGTGTTGACCACTATATTCCTATGTTATTGTAGTGTTGACCACTATGTTATAGTTGTGTTGAGTTGTGTTGACCACTAGATTATTGTGGTGTTGACGACTATGTTATAGTTGTGTTGACCACTATAGTCCTATGTTATTGTAGTGTTGACATCTGTTATAGTTGTGTTGACCACGATAGTCCTGTTATTGTAGTGTTGACCACTATGTTATAGTTGTGTTGACCACTATAGTCCTATGTTATTGTAGTGTTGACCACTATGTTATTGTAGTGTTGACCACTATGTTATAGTTGTGTTGACCACTATAGTGCTATGTTATTGTAGTGTTGACCACTATGTTATTGTAGTGTTGACCACTGTTATTGTTGTGTTGATCACTATGTTATTGTTGTGTTGACCACTATGTTATAGTTGTGTTGACCACTATAGTCCTATGTTATTGTAGTGTTGACCACTATATTATTGTAGTGTTGACCACTATGTTATTGTTGTGTTGACCACTATGTTATTGTAGTGTTGACCACTATGTTATTGT
Source organism: Oncorhynchus tshawytscha (assembly GCF_018296145.1). Classification (NCBI taxonomy): domain Eukaryota; kingdom Metazoa; phylum Chordata; class Actinopteri; order Salmoniformes; family Salmonidae; genus Oncorhynchus; species Oncorhynchus tshawytscha. The sequence continues at coordinate 49,538,477 of NC_056448.1, forward strand.
TGTGTTGACCACTATGTTATTGTAGTGTTGACCACTATGTTATTGTTGTTTTGACCACTATAGTCCTATGTTATTGTAGTGTTGACCACTATGTTATTGTTGTGTTGACCACTATGTTATAGTTGTATTGACCACTATAGTCCTATGTTATAGTTGTGTTGACCACTATGTTATTGTTGTGTTGACCACCATGTTATTGTTGTGTTGACCACTATGTTTAGTTGTGTTGACCACTATGTTATTGTTGTGTTGACCACTAGGTTATTGTAGTGTTGACCACTATGTTATAGTTGTGTTGACACCTATGTTATAGTTGTGTTGACCACTATAGTCCTATGTTATTGCAGTGTTGACCACTATGTTATTGTAGTGTTGACCACTATGTTATAGTTGTGTTGACACCTATGTTATAGTTGTATTGACCACTATAGTCCTATGTTATATTTGTGTTGACCACTATGTTATTGTTGTGTTGACCACTATGTTATTGTTGTGTTGACCACTATGGTATTGTAGTGTTGACCACTATGTTATAGTTGTGTTGACCACTATAGGCCTGTGTTATTGTAGTGTTGACCACTATGTTATTGTAGTGTTGACCACTATGTTATAGTTGTGTTGACCACTATAGTCCTATGTTATAGTTGTGTTGACCACTATAGTCCTGTTATTGTAGTGTTGACCACTATGTTATAGTTGTTGACCACTATAGTCCTGTGTTATTGTAGTGTTGACCACTATGTTATTGTAGTGTTGACCACTATGTTATAGTTGTGTTGACCACTATAGTCCTATGTTATTGTAGTGTTGACCACTATGTTATAGTTGTGTTGACCACTATAGTCCTATGTTATTGTCGTGTTGACCACTATGTTATACTTGTGTTGACCACTATATTCCTATGTTATTGTAGTGTTGACCACTATGTTATAGTTGTGTTGACCACTATATTCCTATGTTATTGTATTGTTGACCACTGTTATTGTTGTGTTGACCACTATTTTATTGTAGTGTTGACCACTATGTTATTGTAGTGTTGACCACTATGTTATAGTTGTGTTGACCACCATAGTCCTATGTTATTGTAGTGTTGACCACTATGTTATTGTAGTGTTGACCACTATGTTATTGTAGTGTTGACCACTATGTTATTGTAGTGTTGACCACTATATTATAGTTGTGTTGACCACTATAGTCCTATGTTATTGTAGTGTTGACCACTAAGTTATAGTTGTGTTGACCACTATAGTCGTATGTTATTGTAGTGTTGACCACTATGTTATAGTTGTGTTGACCACTATGTTATAGTTGTGTTGACCACTATAGTCCTATGTTATTGTAGTGTTGACCACTATGTTATAGTTGTGTTGACCACTATAGTGTTATTGTCGTGTTGACCACTAGTTGTGTCGACCAGTATATCCTATGTTATTGTCGTGTTTATGTTATTGTAGTGTTGACCACTGTTATTGTTGTGTTGACCACTATGTTATTGTTGTGTTGACCACTATGTTATAGTAGTGTTGACCACTGTTATTGTTATGTTGACCACTATGTTATAGTTGTGTTGACCACCATAGTCCTATGTTATTGTAGTGTTGACCACTATGTTATTGTAGTGTTGACCACTATGTTATTGTAGTGTTGACCACTATGTTATTGTAGTGTTGACCACTATGTTATTGTTGTGTTGACCACTATGTTATTGTTGTGTTGACCACTATGTTATTGTTGTGTTGACCACTATGTTATTGTTGTGTTGACCACTATGTTATTGTTGTGTTGACCACTGTGTTATTGTAGTGTTGACCACTGTGTTATTGTAGTGTTGACCACTATGTTATTGTAGTGTTAACCACTATGTTATTGTAGTGTTGACCACTATGTTATTGTTGTATTGACCAATATGGTCCTATGTTATTGTTATCATGTTGTAGTAACCATCTCTCTCTCTCTCTCTAATCATGTTGTAGTGTAACTGGTATTTTTTTCCGCAGTAATAGCTACTCTAAATTGGACAGTGCATTTATAACAAGAATGTAAGCTTTCAGATGATATGTACCGACATTGTTTGATTCTCTAAAATCTGCGATCGTGAGACAAGGCGCTGCATGATTTACAACTGTCCCATTAACGGGACACCTATCCCAGAGCGGTTCCCCTAAAAAGCAACTTCTCCTTTTGAAAACAGCCTGTGTGGCATCAACATGAGTCAGAAACATATATTCTAGTGTCAAAATTAACTACAAAGTGTAAATAGAATCATTTTGGTCATAAAGTCTGGTCCAAAACTGCAATTTGTGAGATGTAGAAAAAATTATTTTGAAATGAAGGGTATCCTAATAGTTATCCATGTTGTGTCATCGGCAAACTTAAAAAACTTCTTCAGGATTGGTGCGGGACGGTTGTGCTAACGTAGGCTAATGCGATAAGCATGAGGTTATAAGTAACAAGAACATTTCCCAGGACATAGACAAGGTAGCCTAGTGCTTAGAGTGTTGGACTAGTTACCGGAAGGTTGCAAGTTCAAATCCCTGAGCTGACAAGGTACAAATCTGTCGTTCTGCCCCTGAACAGGCAGTTAACCCACTGTTCCTAGGCCTTCATTGAAAATAAGAATTTGTTCTTAACTGACTTGCCTAGCAGAAATACAATGGTTTATCTGATGTTGGCAGAAAGCTTAAATTCTTGTTAATCTAACTCTACTGTCCAATTTACAGTAGCTGTTACAATGAAAGAATATCATGCTATTGTTTGAGGAGAGTGCACATTTTTGAACATGAAAAGATATTAATAAACAAATTAGGCACGATTGGGTAGTCTTGATACAACATTTTGAACAGAAATACAATGGTTTATTGGATCAGTCTTAAACTTTGCACATACACTGCTGCCATCTAGTGGCCAAAATCTAAATTGCACCTAGGCTGGAATAATACATGATGGCCTTTCTCTTGCATTTCAAAGATGATGGTACAAAAAAAATGGTTGGTTTTTTCTTTGTATTATCTTTTACCAGATCTATTGTATTATATTCTCCTTCATTCCTTTCACATTTCCACAATCCTCAAAGTGTTTGCTTTCAAATGGTACCAAGAATATGCATGTCCTTGCTTCAGGGCCTGAACTACAGGCAGTTAGATTTGGGTATGTCATTTTAGGTGAAAATTGAATAAAAGGGTCCGATCCTTAAGTTTCTTTAATGATGGTGTTGGAGTTGTGCCTGGCCATGCAGTATTGAGTGAACAGGGGGTACAGGAGGTGATGTAGTCATATATAATATGTAACAGCATAACAGAACACATTAGATCAACTGCAATCACACTCACACTCGTGGCTGCACAAAAAGAGCTATGAGCAAACTACACCCCAAAATATTCAAGGCTGTTTCAAGTTATCTAGAAGGGTGAGTGACTGTATCTGTGTAGTGTTTTGGCAGAGTGGATTGCCAAACGAATGCACACACAAGAGACACCCACATTAACCCACCCCCTCAAGACAACTCTCGTTTGGCTTCAGTCATGGCCCTTGGATTTCTTATTGACCAAGCTGAGAAAATGAGCCCCCCTATAATACCATCACCAGGGGAACATGAATACAGCCTTCGGGATGGAAATAGTCTGAAGACTTATACAAGGGGACAACTCACATACCAATCAAATGTCAATCAATCACTGATAGACAGTTTTTTTTTCTTACGGGTTGTTTCCAAAAACGGCACCCTATTGTCTACATAGTACAATACTGATGAAAAGAATAAGGTTTCAGACGCAGAAACAGTTACCACAGCTCACCTGGTGCCGTCTTGCTGGTGAGGGTGAGTTTGGTGGGTGGCAGGCTCCCAGAGAGGCTGAGTTTGGCGGGCAGGCTGTTGGTCTTGTGCTTGTCCCTGGGGTTGATAGTCATCGTCTTGGGTCTGCCAGTCTGGTTGGCTCTGGGATCCGGTCCTGACCGCACCGATCCCAGTCTCTGCTTCTTCAGCTCTTTCTCTCTCTCTTGCGCCGCTCGGATCTCTTCCTCGATCATGGACAGAGTCCTCTGCTTCCGGGAGCGCAGCTTGAACGGCCCGGTGCTCTGCTCTGTCTCCTGGGCTCTGGTCGCTGCGGCTGTGCTGCGGAGCTCGGCCGCCTCGGAGTACTTAGAGAAGTAGCTGAACTGGTCCTTTTCACCCAGGGTCCGGGGCAGCTCTGGAGCCTGATAGGGCTCTATGGGACGGGGTAGGATGAGGACAGGAGTGCGGACTGGGACCGGGTCTGGGTTTAGGGCCAGTGAGCGACTGAGTGCGGACTGGATGAGGATCTTAGGACCCCCAGATGAAGTTCTCTGTGGAAGGGGGGCGTAGGTAGGTCTCTCCATCTGGACATAGGTAGGTCTCTCTACCTGGACATAGGTAGGTCTCTCTACCTGGGTTGGGAGGGGCTGGAGCTGGGGTGAAGGAGACTGATGTTGGGTTGGACTTGAATGAAACTGGGCTGGAGGTGACAGTGGCTGAGGTGATGGAGTTGACTGGTACTGGGGTGGAGCTGACTGGAGGGTCTGTAAGGGTGTTGGTGACTGCTGCAGTGGGCTTGGAGGTGAGTGGAGCTGGGGAGGTGGTGGAGAGTGGAGGTCTAGATGTGTGAGTGACTGATATTCTGTTGGTAGTGATGAAAGGTTCCCAGAAAATGGATGTAGAACGTCTGAGTGCCTCATCTGGAGGGGGGGGACCCTCTGCCACTCCTCACCCTGCTGAGACTGGTTCTGATTAATCAGGGCGTGCTGGATGATACTCTGCACCAGCATACCTGCATGGTACTCCAGCTCTTGCTCCGACAGACCCTGACTTCCCTCGTTCTGCTCCCCAGGGGACATGGTGGTGCCTCCCTCCATCTTTCCGTTGACGGGTGTAGTGGACTGTGGGGTGGAGGGGAAGGAGTACTCTCCCAGAGACGTCTCCCCCAGGTAGGAGGCCGACATGGTCTCATTTGACGCCCCGCTGTCGGATACGTTACTCATGCTGAAGTCTTTTGACAGGGTATCCAGCATAGAGTTATCCAGGGACCGCAGGGAAAGCTCATCCAGCCCGGAGTCACATTCCTTGGGGTTGCAGGAGGACAGAGAGGCGCTGGGGCTGTGGAGGGAGGAGGAATGATGCTGGAGGGGCAGAGGATCCTTCTCATCTTTTATGATGGTCATGACGGCCCTGGCGCAGGTAAAGTCTCCGTCTCTGTATCTGTTCTCCATCGAGGCCTCCCTGGGACCACTATTACTGGGCTCTCCCTGTCCCAGCCCCAGACCCAGGACCCTCCCCACGGTAGAGGTGGGGGACTGGGACCCTTCTGGGCTGCAGTAGATCCTCTCTGTCCGGACTGTTGTGGTGGTTGTGTCGCTGTCCTCTAGTGGTGAGTCCTGGTAACTGCTGTAGCCCACAGTGACGTAATCGGAGGATCGCTCCACGTGGATCACGGTGTCTGGTGATCTGGAGAAGTGCTTGGCCGAGTTGGGAGCTGTGACCTGTGACCTCTCGGCTGCCTGCTGCCTTGCGTGTTCCATCTGGAGGAACTGCTTCCTGGCGGTAGAGAAGTCCATCTGCTCCACCAGGATGTCCTCCTTGGTGCTCTGGAAGAGCTCGGGCGTGTCGCGGCCAGCCTCAGGGTCAGCATTAGAATCCAAGGTCATGGAGTACTGGGCGTACATCTGGGACATCCCACCAGTGAACTCTGACCTCCTCTGCTGCTTCCTCTCCTCGTACTTCCTGTGTGACTCTAGTTTGTCTGGCTCAAGCTCCTCCTCCAGACTCTTCTCCTGAGGAGGGTTCCACCACTTTGTCCCCATGTCTGGGTTCTTCTTTACCGCCTGGCCCCTGATCAGCTCCAACCTCTCCCTCTCCAGCTCTACCACCTCCTCCGAGGGACGCACCTTCTTCACGCGCACTTCCTTCTCACATGGGTCAAACAGCTTGGACGGCTTCTTCTCCTCCTGGAAGGCCCGCAGCTCGAAACGAGCTTCCTTCTTGATGGTGGTCATAGTGGGGGATATTGTCTCTCCTCCCTGCTTCCTGTAGTTCTCCTGCTTTCCTCCCATTGGCCCAGAGTGGCCATTGGGCCTGGTGTTATTGGTATTGTTGGTGTAATTGACATCCTGGTGTCCAATGAAGATAGTCTGCTTTCTCCCCTCTACTATGACCTCATGGCATGTTGTGTCTGTGTTGGAGATGTTGACAGATGGTCCAGTCCCGTCGATGTTGACCTCCCTGGGGTGTTTCTCAGTGGTCGCCTTCCCGTTAGAGGGTGATGGCGTGGTATCAACCCCGGGGTCACAGCAGTTAGCTTCCAACACCTCATCTAGGTAGGCTATCTCATGAGCTACCTCAATGTCCAGGGGCTGGGGCTGGTGTTTGTTGCCCTGGCCGTTGAGCCCTTGGCTGGGGTAGCAGCTCTCAGGGTGGGCCTCCACCTCCATGGTGCTGGTGGTTGTACTGCTGTCTCCTCCAAGCGCTGAGATCACACTAACAGAGTTGAGGAAACCGACACTCTTTCTCTCCGTTCTGTCTCTCTTCAGATCACCACTGCCATCCTCTGATGCCTTGGAGGACTTCTGGAAGACAAAGAGTGTTCGATTATTAATGTTCTGTCTTGGCAATGAATGTACAGTGGATGTGTCCAAAATGGACCCCTATTCTCTTTATAGAGCTCTATTTTACATTTGGGACACGTGGATTTCTTTATCAGATAGCATCTGGGGATTTCTGAAAGAATAAATATCAATTCATTTTTATTCTGTCCGGGCGTGGCGTAGCATAGCAGTACTTAGCGTCAGTTAATCAGGTTGTAGCATAGCAGTACTTAGCATCAGTTAACCAGGTTGTAGCATAGCAGTACTTAGCATCAGTTAATCAGGTTGTAGCATAGCAGTACTTAGCATCAGTTAACCAGGTTGTACCATAGCAGTACTTAGCATCAGTTAACCAGGTTGTAGCATAGCAGTACTTAGCATCAGTTAACCAGATTGTAGCATAGCAGTATTTAGCATCAGTTAATCAGGGAGTAGCATAGCAGTATAAACCAGGGCATAGCAGATAAGTATTTAGCATCAGTTAATCAGGGCGTAGCAGATAAGTATTTAGCATCAGTTAATCAGGGCGTAGCATAGCAGTATTTAGCATCAGTTAATCAGGGCGTAGCATAGCAGTATTTAGCATCAGTTAATCAGGGCGTAGCATAGCAGTATTTAGCATCAGTTAATCAGGGCGTAGCATAGCAGTATTTAGCATCAGTTAATCAGGGAGTAACATAGCAGTATTTAGCATCAGTTGATCCGGTTTTGGGGAAGAACATGATAAACTAAACCACTTCTTCTATTTGAAACCAAACAGGAAGTACTGGGAATAATGAAGAGAATGAAATCCGATAACATTTAATGTTGTCAGAATGTTCACTTATATGCTGATGATATGCTCATGATATGCTGATGATATGCTGATGATATGCTGATGATATGCTCATGTGCTCTATACAGCAGGTTAAAATAAACTCTCCAAGAGTATTTTAAGACTTTACAAAAATGGTTTCTAGCAAATAATTTGGTTTTAAATCAGACAAACTCCTATATCTTGCTGTTTGGTAAATGCCAAATAATAAACTCCACTGCTGGCATTAAAAACAAGTCATGGAAAAATGCTGTGTTTGAAATATCTGGGTTTGAGGATAGATTCTGATCTTTTAGAAAGCATCTCACATTTAGCAGTGTCTCTGACGCAGGCGTAACTTTTTTTATTTATTTTATTTCACCTTTATTTAACCAGGTAGGCTAGTTGAGAACAAGTTCTCATTTACAACTGTGACCTGGCCAAGATAAAGCAAAACAGTGTGACACAAACAACACAGAGTTACACATGGAATAAACAAACGTACAGTCAATAACACAATCGAAAAGTCTGTATACAGTGTGTGCAAATGAGGTAAGGAGGTAAGGCAATAAATAGGCCAATAGTGGCTAATTAATTACAATTTAGCTATTTACACTGGAGTGATAAATGAGCAGATGATGATGTGCAAGTAGAAATACTGGTGTGCAAAAGAGCAGAAAAACAAAAACAAATATGGGGATGACTTCCCCTCTTCCCTCTCTTCCCTCCCTCTCTACCTTCCCCTCTCCCCTCCCTCTCTACCTTCCCCTCTTTCCTCCCTCTCTACCTTCCCCCTTTCCTCCCTCTCTACCTTCCCCTCTTTCCTCCCTCTCTACCTTCCCCTCTTTCCTCCCTCTCTACCTTCCCCTCTTTCCTCCCTCTCTACCTTCCCCTCTTCCCTCCCTCTCTACCTTCCCCTCTTCCCTCCCTCTCTACCTTCCCCTCTTCCCTCCCTCTCTACCTTCCCCTCTTCCCTCTGTCTCTACCTCCCTCTCATTCCTCTGTCTCTACCTCCCTCTCATTCCTCTGTCTCTACCTCCCTCTCATCCCTCCCTCTCTACCTCCCTCTTATTCCTCTGTCTCTGTCTCTACCTCTGCACCTGTACACAGCCCATCTGTAAGTAGCCCATCCAACTACCTCATCCCCATACTGTTATTTATTTTGCTCCTTTGCACTCCAGTATCTCTACTTGCACATTCATCTTCTGCACATCTATCACTCCAGCGTTTATTGCTCAATTGTAATTATTTCACCACTATGGCCTATTTATTGCCTTACCTCCCTTATCTTACCTCATTTGCACACAATGTATATAGACTTACTCTATTGTGTTATTGACTGCATGTTTGTTTTATTCCATGTGTAACTCTGTTATTGTATGTGTCGAACTGCTTTGCTTTATCTTGGCCAGGTCACAGTTGTAAATGAGAACGTGTTCTCAACTTGCCTACCTGGTTAAATAAATGTGAAATGCAGTATATTGCAGCACATACGAATTACAAACACTTGTACAGATATCTAATATCCAAGCACAGTCAACTACTACAAGTTATTTGCAATAAGAGGCATTCCTGAGGAGGAAATGCTCCTAAAACGGAGAATAAAATCCATATTTCACCAAAACACTTTTTATCTTCTGTTGAGATTAGACAGGTTAAAATTCAACAGTCTGGGGCTGAAAGGAAGACCCCTCTGTCTCTGTCGTGTGTGTGTATGTGTCTCTCTCGTGTGTGTGTGTGTGTGTGTGTATGTGTCTCTCTCATGTGTGTGTGTGTCCCTTCTCTGATGTTCTGTGACCCTGAATGCTACAGCAGCGTCTTCCTCTGGATGTCAACACAACTACACAGCTACAAAAGGGGCCCTAAACACACACACACACACACACACACACACACACACACACACACACACACACACACACACACACACACACACACACACACACACACACACAGTCACACACCTCAAGGCCAACCTCTCTCACCCTGAGTTGATAATGACATTAACAGTCATGTGAAACTCGTCAGTCACACAGCACAGAAATCACCCACGTTAATGTAGCCTAGCTTCAATAGATAGAACATCACCCACGTTAATGTAGCCTAGCTTCAGTAGATAGAACATCACCCACGTTAATGTAGCCTAGCTTCAGTAGATAGAACATCACCCACGTTAATGTAGCCTAGCTTCAGTAGATAGAACATCACCCACGTTAATGTAGCCTAGCTTCAGTAAGATAGAACATCACCCACGTTAATGTAGCCTAGCTTCAGTAGATAGAACATCACCCACGTTAATGTAGCCTAGCTTCAGTAGATGGAACATCTAGATGGAACATTTGTACTGCAGACATCTCTGCTACTTTTACTACTTGCCAGTAGCACTTGCCAGATGTTAGCATGTTACAGAGATGTTAGCATGTTACAGAGATGTTAGCATGTTACAAAGATGTTAGCATGTTACAGAGATGTTAGCATGTTACAGAGATGTTAGCATGTTACAGAGATGTTAGCATGTTACAGAGATGTTAGCATGTTACAGAGATGTTAGCATGTTACAGAGATGTTAGCATGTTACAGAGATGTTAGCATGTTACAAAGATGTTAGCATGTTACAGAGATGTTAGCATGTTACAGAGATGTTAGCATGTTACAGAGATGTTAGCATGTTACAGAGATGTTAGCATGTTACAGAGATGTTAGCATGTTACAGAGATGTTAGCATGTTACAGAGATGTTAGCATGTTACAGAGATTTCTGTAAGTCTTTAGCTGACACTCTAGGATTCTTCTTGACCTCATTGAACATTCTGTGCTGTGCTCTTGCAGACATCTTTGCAGGACGGACACAAGTTTCTCCATGTATAGACAATGTGTCTTACCGTGGACTGATGAACATCAAGGCTTTTAGAGATACGTTTGTAACCCTTTCCAGCTTTATGCAAGTCAACAATTCTTAATCTTAGGTCTTCTGTGATCTCTTTTGTTCGAGGCATGGTTCACATCAGGCAATGCTTCTCGTGAATAGAAAACTCATGTTTTGTGCGTGTTTTTTATAGGGCAAGGCAGCTCTCACCAACATCTCCAATCTTGTCTCATTGATTGGACTCCAGGTTAGCTGACTCCTGACTCCAATTAGCTTTTGGAGAAGTCATTAGCCAAGAGGTTCACATACTTTTTCCAACCTACACTGTGAATGTTTAAATTGTGTATTCAATATAGACAAGAAAAATACAATATTGTGTGTTATTACTTTAAGCAGACTGTGTTGGTCTATTGTTGTGACTAAGATGAAGATCAGATCAAATTTGATGACCAATTTATTCAGAAATCCAGGTAATTCCAAAGGGTTCACATCATTTTTCTTGCCACTGTACATTGTTATTCAATCATTTCATCAATACTGCTTGTCAACAAGCATCTGTGTAGCCAGGAGCTAAAATAGAACTTGGTTCTATTTGTGATGCTCAACTCGCTGCAAGTCCGGCCTCTCCCATCTCCTCATTGGTTTATAGGAGAATATACCCACGTGCCATCTCCTCATTGGTTTATAGGAGAATATACCCACGTCCCATCTCCTCATTGGTTTATAGGAGTATATACCCACGTGCCATCTCCTCATTGGTTTATAGGAGAATATACCCACGTCCCATCTCCTCATTGGTTTATAGGAGAATATACCCACGTCCCATCTCCTCATTGGTTTATAGGAGTATATACGTGCCATCTCCTCATTGGTTTATAGGAGAATATACCCACGTCCCATCTCCTCATTGGTTTATAGGAGAATATACCCACGTCCCATCTCCTCATTGGTTTATAGGAGAATATACCCACGTGCCATCTCCTCATTGGTTTATAGGAGAATATACCCACGTCCCATCTCCTCATTGGTTTATAGGAGTATATACCCACGTGCCATCTCCTCATTGGTTTATAGGAGAATATACCCACGTCCCATCTCCTCATTGGTTTATAGGAGTATATACCCACGTGCCATCTCCTCATTGGTTTAAAGGAGCATGTACCCACGTGGGTGATAGAAAAGTCCACCCTCCAGTCCAGTTGATAAAGTACCTCCACGTCACATGGTTACAGTTACAAAACCTGCTGCAACACAAGCTTCTTCATCTGCCCACACAACCTAGAGCCCCAAGCACTTTACACACTTCCAGCAACACACTTCCCTCCTCTCTCTCCTTCCCTCTTCTCTCTCCCCATCCCTACTCTCTCCCCTTCCCTCATCTCTCTCCCCTTCCCTCATCTCTCTCCTCTTCCCTCCACTCTCTCATCTTCCCTCCTCTTTCTCCCCTTCCCTCTCCTCTCTCCTCTTCCCTCCACTCTCTCCTCTTCCCTCTCCTCTCTCCCCTTCCCTCCTCTCTCCCCTTCCCTCCTCTCTCTCCCCTTCTCTCCTCTCTCTCCCCATCCCTCCTATCTCTCCCCATCCCCCTCTCTCCTCTTCTCTCCTCTCTCTCCCCTTCCCTCCTCTCTCCTCTTCCCTCTCCCCTTCCCTCCCCTTTCTCCCCATCCCTCCTCTCCTCTTTCCTCCACTCTCTCCCTTTCCCTCCTCTCTCTCCATTTCCCTCCTCCCTCTCCCCTTCCCTTCCCTACTCTCTCCCTTTCCCTCCCCTCTCTCCCTTTCCCTCCCCTCTCTCCCTTTCCCTCCTCTCTCTCCCTTTCCCTCCTCTCTCTCCCTTTCCCTCCACTCTCTCCCTGTCCCTTTTCTCTCCCCTTGCCTCCTCTCCCTTTCCCTCCTCTCTCTCCCTTTTCATCCTCTCTCTCCCTTTTCATCCTCTCTCTCCCTCTGGTATTGACTGACTGACTGGTATTGGTCCTCTGACTGACTGGTATTGGTCCTCTGACTGACTGGTATTGGTCCTCTGACTGACTGGTATTGGTCCTCTGTCTGACTGGTATTGGTCCTCTGTCTGACTGGTATTGACTGACTGACTGGTATTGGTCCTCTGACTGACTGGTATTGGTCCTCTGACTGACTGGTATTGGTCCTCTGACTGACTGGTATTGACTGACTGACTGGTATTGGTCCTCTGACTGACTGGTATTGACTGACTGACTGGTATTGGTCCTCTGTCTGACTGGTATTGACTGACTGACTGGTATTGGTCCTCTGTCTGACTGGTATTGACTGACTGACTGGTATTGGTCCTCTGACTGACTGGTATCGGTCCTCTGACTGACTGGTATTGGTCCTCTGACTGACTGGTATTGGTCCTCTGACTGACTGGTATTGGTCCTCTGACTGACTGGTATTGGTCCTCTGACTGACTGGTATTGGTCCTCTGACTGACTGGTATTGACTGACTGACTGGTATTGGTCCTCTGACTGACTGGTATTGACTGACTGACTGGTATTGGTCCTCTGACTGACTGGTATTGCCCCTCTGACTGACTGGTATTGGTCCTCTGTCTGACTGGTATTGGTCCTCTGACTGACTGGTATTGGTCCTCTGACTGACTGGTATTACTATATTTAGTAGTATTACTCTACCACTATATTAATATTCTACTAGAAGTATTACTCTACCACTATGAATATATTAATATTCTACTAGAAGTATTACTCTACCACTATATTAATATTATACTAGAAGTATTACTCCACCACTATATTAATATTCTACTAGAAGTATTACTCTACCACTATGACTATATTAATATTCTACTAGAAGTATTACTCTACCACTATATTAATATTCTACTAGAAGTATTACTCCACCACTATATTAATATTCTACTAGAAGTATTACTCTACCACTATATTAATATTCTACTAGAAGTATTACTCTACCACTATATTAATATTCTACTAGAAGTATTACTCTACCACTATATTAATATTCTACTAGAAGTATTACTCTACCACTATGACTATATTAATATTCTACTAGAAGTATTACTCTACCACTATATTAATATTCTACTGGAAGTATTACTCCACCACTATATTAATATTCTACTAGAAGTATTACTCTACCACTATATTAATATTCTACTAGAAGTATTACTCTACCACTATATTAATATTCTACTAGAAGTATTACTCCACCACTATATTAATATTCTACTAGAAGTATTACTCCACCACTATATTAATATTCTACTAGAAGTATTACTCTACCACTATATTAATATTCTACTAGAAGTCTTACTCTATCACTATGACTATATTAATATTCTACTAGAAGTATTACTCTACCACTATATTAATATTCTATTAGAAGTATACTCCACCACTATATTAATATTCTACTAGAAGTATTACTCCACCACTATATTAATATTCTACTAGAAGTATTACTCTACCACTATGACTATATTAATATTCTACTAGAAGTATTACTCTACCACTATATTAATATTCTACTAGAAGTATTACTCTACCACTATGACTATATTAATATTCTACAAGAAGTATTACTCTACCACTATATTAATATTCTACTGGAAGTATTACTCCACCACTATATTAATATTCTACTAGAAGTATTACTCTACCACTATATTAATATTCTACTAGAAGTATTACTCTACCACTATATTAATATTCTACTAGAAGTATTACTCCACCACTATATTAATATTCTACCTGAAGTATTACTCCACCACTATATTAATATTCTACTAGAAGTATTACTCTACCACTATATTAATATTCTACTAGAAGTCTTACTCTATCACTATGACTATATTAATATTCTACTAGAAGTATTACTCTACCACTATATTAATATTCTACTAGAAGTATTACTCTACCACTACATTAATATTCTACTGGAAGTATTACTCCACCCCTATATTAATATTCTACTAGAAGTATTACTCTACCACTGTATTAATATTCTACTAGAAGTATTACTCTACCACTATATTAATATTCTACTAGAAGTATTACTCCACCACTATATTAATATTCTACTAGAAGTATTACTCTACCACTATATTAATATTCTACTAGAAGTATTACTCTACCACTATATTAATATTCTACTAGAAGTATTACTCTACCACTATATTAATATTCTACTAGAAGTATTACTCTACCACTATGACTATATTAATATTCTACAAGAAGTATTACTCTACCACTGTATTAATATTCTACTAGAAGTATTACTCTACCACTATATTAATATTCTACTAGAAGTATTACTCCACCACTATATTAATATTCTACTAGAAGTATTACTCCACCACTATATTAATATTCTACTAGAAGTATTACTCTACCACTACATTAATATTCTACTGGAAGTATTACTCCACCCCTATATTAATATTCTACTAGAAGTATTACTCTACCACTATATTAATATTCTACTGGAAGTATTACTCCACCACTATATTAATATTCTACTAGAAGTATTACTCCACCCCTATATTAATATTCTACTAGAAGTATTACTCCACCCCTATATTAATATTCTACTAGAAGTATTACTCTACCACTATATTAATATTCTACTGGAAGTATTACTCCACCACTATATTAATATTCTACTAGAAGTATTACTCTACCACTATATTAATATTCTACTAGAAGTATTACTCTACCACTATATTAATAAACTAGTATTTCTACCACTATGACTATATTAATAAGTATTACTCTACCACTATATTAATATTCTACTAGAAGTATTACTCTACCACTATATTAATATTCTTAAGTATTATCCACCACTATATAATATTCTACTAGAAGTATTACTCTACCACTATATTAATATTCTACAAGAAGTATTACTCCACCACTATATTAATATTCTACTAGAAGTATTACTCTACCACTACATTAATATTCTACTGGAAGTATTACTCCACCACTATATTAATATTCTACTAGAAGTATTACTCTACCACTATATTAATATTCTACTAGAAGTATTACTCTACCACTATGACTATATTAATATTCTACTAGAAGTATTACTCTACCACTATATCAATATTCTACTGGAAGTCTTACTCCACCACTATATTAATATTCTACTAGAAGTATTACTCTACCACTATATTAATATTCTACTAGAAGTATTACTCTACCACTATATTAATATTCTACTAGAAGTATTACTCTACCACTATGACTATATTAATATTCTACTATAAATATTACTCTACCACTATATTAATATTCTACTAGAAGTATTACTCTACCACTATGACTATATTAATATTCTACTGGAAGTCTTACTCCACCACTATATTAATATTCTACTAGAAGTATTACTCCACCACTATATTAATATTCTACTAGAAGTATTACTCTACCACTATATTAATATTCTACTAGAATTATTACTCTACCACTATATTAATATTCTACTAGAAGTATTACTCTACCACTATATTAATATTCTACTGGAAGTATTACTCCACTGCAGTACTTAAAAAAACAGACAAGTATTTAACTAGGCAAGTCAATTTAAGAACGAATTATTATTTACAATGACGGCCTACCGGAGAACAGTGGGTTAACTGCCTTGTTCAGGGGAACAGCGGGTTAACTGCCTTGTTCAGGGGAACAGTGGGTTAACTGCCTTGTTCAGGGGAACAGTGGGTTAACTGCCTTGTTCAGGGGAACAGTGGGTTAACTGCCTTGTTCAGGGGAACAGTGGGTTAAACTGCCTTGTTCAGGGGAACAGTGGGTTAAACTGCCTTGTTCAGGGGAACAGTGGGTTAACTGCCTTGCTCAGGGGAACAGTGGGTTAAACTGCCTTGTTCAGGGGCAGAAAGACAGATTTTTACTTAATTAGCTCTGGGATTTGATCTTACGGTTACTGGCCCAACACTCTAACCACTTGGCTACCTGCCACCCTCCTCTGCCTAATGCTAGCTGTTGTCCTGTTTCCTCTCTGTCCTCGTGTGTAAAAGACCAGCCAGCTAGCTGCAGTACTTACCCTGCGTAATGATAGCTGTTGTCCTGTTTCATCTCTGTCCTCGTGTGTAAAAGACCAGCCAGCTAGCTGCAGTACTTACCCTGTGTAATGATAGCTGTTGTCCTGTTTCATCTCTGTCCTCGTGTGTAAAAGACCAGCCAGCTAGCTGCAGTACTTACCCTGCGTAATGATAGCTGTTGTCCTGTTTCCTCTCTGCCAGAGCCTTTTCCTTTCCTGTACAATAGCCCTCCTCTTTTTCCTCTCCTTCCACAATGCCTCTTCTCTCCCCGTCACATTCCTCTCCTGCCCCTGCCTCTCTCCAAGCTGTGATGTCATGGGCGCGCAGGCAAAGAGGCGGAGGGTCTGGCTTAACAAGAGTGTTCCCTCTCTTCCCCCTCTCCTCCTCCCTCTCCCCTCTCTCCTCCCTCTCCCCTCTCTTCCCCCTCTCCCCTCTCCCCCTCTCCTCTCTCTTCCCCCTCTCCTCCCTCTCTCCTCCCTCTCCCTTCTCCTCCCTCCTCCTCCCTCTCTCCCCTCTCCTCCCTCCCTCCTCTTCCCTCTCCCCTCTCCTCCCTCTCCCCTCTCCTCCCTCTCCCCTCTCCTCCCTCTCCTCCCTCTATCTCCAGAAGACAGAACCCCCTCCAGATAAAGATCCTCTCTGTACAGGAGAGCGAAGGCCCTTAAACAGCCCTCCACACCCTAACCCCCTCTCTGTGAGGGCCCTTAAACAGCCCTCCACACCCTAACCCCCCTCTCTGTGAGGGCCCTTAAACAGCCCTCCACATCCTAACCCCCCCACACGCCCAAAACATCCAGCCCTGTGGTCTCCCCTCCTCCCTGTGTAGGAGCTTGTGAGCCAGACCCCCCCTCCCTTCCTCCGTAGCAGGCTGGACTGGGCACGCTGTCACAGCTTCGCTCTCCATGATGAGGAAAGGGGGGGAGGATACAGATTGGGCTGGGAGTGGGACAGTCAACTCAAAGGCATTTTCCCATTTTCCTCCGGCCACATTGACCAAAATACTTTGCCTTCTGTTTCAGTAGAATGTTGTATATTGATGACTGCTATGCTCCATGGTATCAGACAGGAAAGGTGTGTTTTGTTTATCAGTGTTGTGCTGGGTGATGAGATCAGCAGTAACCAATGCCTCCGTCCATCTCACCTCTGCTCTGCTCTCTCCTGTCCGGTCCGGTCCTCTCCTGGCTCAGATAAGGTGTCAGGTGACTAAGTGGGAGCTGGTGTGTGTGTGTTCACTTTCTATTTGAATTCCAGGTTCACTTTCACTGCCTCTAATCTAAATTCCAGGTTCACTTTCACTGCCTCTAATCTAAATTCCAGGTTCACTTTCACTGCCTCTAATCTAAATTCCAGCTTCACGTTCACTGCCTCTAATCTAAATTCCAGCTTCACTTTCACTGCCTCTAATCTAAATTCCAGCTTCACTTTCACTGCCTCTAATCTAAATTCCAGCTTCACTTTCACTGCCTCTAATCTAAATTCCAGCTTCAC
Organism: Oncorhynchus tshawytscha; assembly: GCF_018296145.1. NCBI lineage: Eukaryota > Metazoa > Chordata > Actinopteri > Salmoniformes > Salmonidae > Oncorhynchus > Oncorhynchus tshawytscha. The sequence goes on from NC_056448.1 coordinate 49,556,267, forward strand.
TTTCACTGCCTCTAATCTAAATTCCAGCTTCACTTTCACTGCCTCTAATCTAAATTCCAGCTTCACTTTCACTGCCTCTAATCTAAATTCCAGCTTCACGTTCACTGCCTCTAATCTAAATTCCAGCTTCACGTTCACTGCCTCTAATCTAAATTCCAGCTTCACTTTCACTGCCTCTAATCTAAGTTTCAGCTTCACTTTCAGTTTCCTTACATCTCTGCTACGGAGCAGAACAGAGATAGTTATATTCCATGTGGAAGAACACATGTCATCATGACTAACTCTAACGTGTTGAACTACACTGAGTGGACAAAACATTAAGAACGCCTGCTCTTTCCATTGACACAGACTGACCAGGTGAATCCAGGTGAACTCTATGATCTCTTATTGATGTCACCTGTTAAATCCACTTCAATCAGTGTAGAAGAAGGGAAGGAGACAAGGTTAATTAAAGAAGGATTTTATGACTCGGGACAATTGAGACATGGATTGTGGATGTGTGCCATTCAGAGAGTGTATAGACAAGACAAAATGTTGAAGTGCCTTTGAACGAGGTTTGGTAGTAGGTGCCAGGCGCACCGATTTGCATCAATGAATGACAACAAACACTTAATTGAAGAATCTCTACTGTTGACCAATCACAGACGAAGGGGCGTAGACTGTGACTATCGAATTTCGACAAGCCTCAAGAAAAAAATATATAGTTTGCTCAAACGGGTAATTAAAAAATGTAAAAACCCTGCTGTACACCAGAACTAACGCAAAATGTCCCAAAAAGGTCATAATATACACACAAACTGTTTGGACTGCGAAGAATACGGTAAACTCCACTGTAACGTGTTAACGCACTGAAGCAGGGAGAGACAACATGTCTGTCACAGAAGAGGGGATCTGGGACAGCGACCTTCATGGTTACAGAATCCACAAGTTCCTGCTCGTTAGCAAGAACAACAAGCTACTAATTATTGTCTTTTAAAGTCCTTTTAAAATAGATACTCTGCTATAAATGTTTTTTTTTTTAAGTTACTGTTTAAAACGTATTTAGTCACATGATTTCCACATTGGAACAACAGTGAATAGTATTACTGTTTAACACACAGTAGGCATCACCACCTTAGAGCCAGTAAACCAGCGTGCAGTGTCACCTTAGAGCCAGTCATGCCAGCTGAGTGAGGGGAGAGGGGGCCTCAAGCACCAGAACTCACCGAGGAACACCAGGAGGACTGGGGGAACCAAACTAAATGACCAGACTAAAACTGGGAAATTTAGGAATGCTTATTTTCTTCACCTCACTGTTAGGAATACAGTCACACAACACAACATGGCCTAGACACAGGAAACTACACAACACAACATGGCCTAGACACAGGAAACTACACAACACAACATGGCCTAGACACAGGAAACTACACAACACAACATGGCCTAGACACAGGAAACTACACAACACAACATGGCCTAGACACAGGAAACTACACAACACAACATGGCCTAGACACAGGAAACTACACAACACAACATGGCCTAGACACAGGAAACTACACAACACAACATGGCCTAGATACAGGAAACTACACAACATGGCCTAGATACAGGAAACTACACAACACAACATGGCCTAGATACAGGAAACTACACAACATAGCCTAGATACAGGAAACTACACAACACAACATGGCCTAGATACAGGAAACTACACAACACAACACAACATGGCTTAGATACAGGAAACTACACAACACAACAAATTAATGTATGTTCACTGGATTTTCAAAAGAGATGCGTGTGTCTCCGTGTGTGTGTCAGAAAGAAATTGGGTCAGAGCAGATAGATCAATTAATGAGCACAGGGCCCTTTGGCTTCTGATTATACTGTGTTGACCATCCCCTGATTATACTGTGTTGACCATCCCCTGATTATACTGTGTTGACCATCCCCTGATTATACTGTGTTGACTATCCCATGATTGTACTGTGTTGACTATCCCCTGATTGTACTGTGTTGACTATCCCATGATTGTACTGTGTTGACCATCCCCTGATTATACTGTGTTGACCATCCCCTGATTATACTGTGTTGACTATCCCATGATTATACTGTGTTGACTATCCCATGATTATACTGTGTTGACCATCCCATGATTATACTGTGTTGACCATCCCATGATTATACTGTGTTGACCATCCCCTGATTATACTGTGTTGACCATCCCCTGATTATACTGTGTTGACCATCCCCTGATTGTACTGTGTTGACTATCCACTGATTATACCGGCTCCGACTCTTGACGGATGTAACAGGGCTGGCAAACTTTTACAGACTACAAAGGGAAGCCCAGCCGAGAGCTGCCCAGTGACACGAGCCTACCAGATGAGCTAAATAACTTCTATGCTCGCTTCGAGGCAAGTAACACTAAAACATGCATGAGAACATCAGCTGTTCCGGATGACCGTGGGATCACTCTCTCCGCAGCCGATGTGAGTAAGACCTTTAAATGGTCAACATTCACAAGGCCAGGCGGATTACCAGGACGTGTACTCCGAGCATGCGCTGACCAACTGGCAAGTGTCTTCACTGACATTTTCAACCTGTCCCTGACCAAGTCTGTAATACCAGCATGTTTCAAGCAGACCACTATAGTTCCTGTGCCCAAGAACACTAAAGTGACCTGCCTAAATGACTACAGACCCGTAGCACTCACGTCTGCAGCCATGGAATGCTTTGAAAGGCTGGTCATGGCTCACATCAACACCATTATCCCAGAAACCCTAGACCTACTCCAATTTGCATTCTGCTCCAACAGATCCACAGATGATGCAATCTCTATTGCAGTCCACACTGCCCTTTCCCACCTGTACAGAAGGATTACCTATGTGAGAATGCGTTCAACACCATAGTGTCCTCAAAGCTAATCACTAAGCTAAGGACCCTGAGACTAAACACCTCCCTCTGAAACTGGATCCTGGACTTCCTGACAGGCCACCCCCAGGGGGTAAGGGTAGGTAACAACACATTCGCCACGCTGAACGTCAACACAGGGGCCCCTCAGGGGTGCGTGCTCAGTCCCCTCCTGTCCTCCCTGTTGACCCACGACTGCATGGCCAGGCACGACTCCAACACCATCATTAAGTATGCCAATGGCACAACAGTGGTAGGCCTGATCACCAACAACGATGAGGCGGCCTATAGGGAGGAGGTCAGAGATCTGGTAGTGTGGTGCCAGGACAACAACCTCTCCCTCAACATGATCAAGACAAAGGAGATGATTGTGGACTACAGGAAAAGTAGGACAGAGCACGCCCCCATTCTCATCCAGCTAGATCCCACAGTGAAAGGTATAGTAACCTCATGCTACTGCATGAGTCCAGCTAGATCCCACAGTGAAAGTAGGAATAGTAGCCTGTAAGCCACCTGGGGACAGGGTGCAGAGCTAACAGAGCTGTTGCCAGATAATTTAATGTTAATTTATCTCCCATAATCCACCTCCAACTTCATTTTAGAGAATTTGGTAGTACGTCCAACTGGGCTCACAATCGCAGACCACGTGTAACCATGGCAACCTAGGACCTCCACGTGTAACCACGGCAGCCTAGGACCTCCACGTGTAACCACGGCGACCCAGGACCTCCATGTGTAACCACGGCAACCTAGGACCTCCACGTGTAACCACGGCGACCCAGGACCTCCACGTGTAACCACGGCAACCTATTACCTCCACGTGTAACCACGGCAACCTAGGACCTCCACGTGTAACCACAGCAACCCAGGACCTCCACATCCGGCTTCTTCACCTGCGGGATCATCTGAGGAGGGGAAGGGGTACTGAGGAGCGTTTCTGTCTGTAATAAAGCCCTTTTGTGGGTTAAAACTAATTCTGATTGGCTGGACCTGGCTCCTCAGGCCTATGCCCTCCCAGGCCCACCCATGGCTGAGGCCCTACCCAGTCATTTGAAATCCATGGATTAGGGCCCGTGGAATTTATTTTAATTGACTGATTTCCTTCTATTAACTGTGACTCAGTAAAATCTTTGAAATTGTTTAATGTTGCATGTATATATTTGTGTGCTCAGTATAGCTTCAGTATAGTACTCCATGAGACTTTTTCAACTGAACCTGAACGATCCAAATAAAATCCATTGATTCTTCCCAACGAGCTTCTTCAGCCACCAATTGTGCAAGTTCTCCCACTTAAAAAGATGAGAGAGGCCTGTAATTTTCATCATAGGTACACTTCAACTATGACAGACAAAATGAGAAGAAAAAAATCCAGAATATCACATTGTGGGATTTTTAATGAATTTATTTGCAAATTATGGTGGAAAATAAGTATTCCTAATTTAAGTGGGAGAACAATTGGTGGCTGACTAAATACTTTTTTGCCCCACTGTATATGTCTGTTGTATAAAGTAGGTCTGACCTCAACAGATCCAGGAGGTTCTACTGTCTATGTGTCTGTTGTATAAAGTAGATCTGACCTCAACGGATCGGTGTACGAATGCTTTTAACCTCGTCTGTCATCTGACAGTGTTCTCCATTTGGGACGGACCAGAGGCCTCTTTTTATTTTTATCTCAGTCTAAAGAACGGTACTGTATGGGGATATTGTACCCTGTTAAGTTGACTATCTGGATAGTGCCATCTGTCTGGCGATCCATAACATAGTCCAGAGTACAACAGGATAGAAGGTAGTATTTCTATAGACGTAAGCATTGATTGTGGTGTCTGGACAGGTCTCCTCTATGGTCAGTCTAATCACAGTGCCAGGGCTGGACAGGTCTCCTTTATGGCCAGTCTAATCACAGTGCCAGGTCTGGACAGGTCTCCTCTATGGTCAGTCTAATCACAGTGCCAGGGCTGGACAGGTCTCCTCTATGGTCAGTATAATCACAGTGGTTCCCTGCTGGTTCTCTCCAGACGTACCTAGGACTTATGACATCACGTAGGAGGTAGGACCAGAGTACTGATGCCCCAGTTAGGCTTGTGTAGCCAGTGGCATACTTTCCCTTTTGCTGTAGTCATCAGCTGTAGCCCACCCCCCTCCACACACACTGGTCACCATTTCAGCAGAGCTGCTAAAGAACACTCATATCCCACTTCACACTGCATGCTGGGAGGCTGTCTCTCTCTGGGTGGCTTTAACATCCTAACTATAGTGACTGGCTGGCTCTATCATCCTAACTGTAGTGATTGGCTGGCTTTAACATCCTAAATATAGTGATTGGCTGGCTTTAACGTCCCAAACTGTTGTAATTAGCTGGCTCTATCATCCTAACTGTAGTGATTGACTGGCTCTATCATCCTAACTATAGTGAATGGCTGGCTTTAACATCCCAAACTGTTGTAATTAGCTGGCTCTATCATCCTAACTGTAGTGATTGGCTGGCTATTACATCCTAACCGCTGATTGGCTGATTCTAACATGGCCACTTCCTGTGCTGGTGTTTCTCACTCTAGTGTTAAAGTGTTCCCTTGGTCTGGAACTCAAATGGCACCCTATTTTCTACATAGTGCACTACTTTTGACCGGTGCCCATTGGGTTTGCACTTTTGGGACTTTTCTATTAGTTCCAATACACCATGGCAAGCTCAATCAAACACAGTTTGATTTAAAATAGTATTTGAACCCAGTCACACCCAACAGAGCAGGAGAGAGAGAGAGAGAGATGGGGAGAGAGAAATGGGGAGATGGGGAGAAAGAGAGGCGGGGAGAGATGGGTAGCGAGAGAGAGACGGGGAGAGAGAGAGACGGGGAGAGAGAGAGACGGGTAGAGAGAGAGAAGGTAGCGTGAGAGAGATGGGGAGAGAGAGACGGGGAGAGAGAAAGATGAGGAGAGAAATGGGGAGAGAGAGAGAGGAAGCTGCCTATTTGATTATCATCTTAGCAACAATACGAAGGGCCACGTCAGACAGGAAGTAGTTATTCACGTATCCAGGGTCCAACCCTCAACAAAAGGAAAACAAGAAACAAAGGATTGGAAAAAAAAGCAAACTCAGATACATCATTCATTGAATCAGATGGCTCATTCATCACAAAACCCACTGATATTGCCAACTACTTTAATGATTTTTTTTCATAGGCAAGTTTAGCAACTTTTGGCATTACAGGCCAGCAACAAACACTGACACTACACATCCAAGTATATCTGAACAAATTATGGAAGACAAGTGTTGTAATTTTGAAGTTAGTGTGGAAGAGGTGAAAAAAGTATTGTCAAATAAGTAGTATTAACAATGACAGGACAAAGAGGTCTGACAACTTGGATGGAAAGTTACTGAGAATAATAGCGGATGATATTGCCACTCCTATTTGCCATCTCTTCAGTCTAAGCCTACTAGAAAGTATGTGCCCTCAGGCCTGGAGGGAAGCAAAAGTCATTCCGGTACCTAAGAATAGTAAAGCCACCTTCACTGGCTCAAATAGCCAACCAATCAGTCTGTTACCAACCCTTAATACACTTTTGGAAAAAATGGTGTTTGACGAGATACAATGCAATCTTCCTGTAAACAAATTGACAACAGAATTTCAGCGTGCTTATAGGGAAGGACATTCAACAAGCACAGCACTTACACAAATGACTGATGATTGTCTGAGAGAAATGGATGATACAATGATTGTGGGGACTGTTTTGTTAGACTTCAGTACGGCTTTTGTCATTATCAATCATAGTCTGCTGCTGGAAAAACGTGTGTTATGGCTTTACACCCCCTGCTATAATGTGGATAAACAGTTACCTGTCTAACAGAACACAGAGGGTGTTATGGCTTTACACCCCCTGCTATAATGTGGATAAACAGTTACCTGTCTAACAGAACACAGAGGGTGTTATTTAATAGAAGCCTCTACAACATAATCCAGTTAGAATCAGGAATTCCCCAGGGCAGCTGTCTAGGACCCTTACTGTTTTTAAACTTTACTAATAACATGAGTAAAGCCAGAGTGTCTATGTATGTGGATGACTCAACACTGTACACGGCAGCTACTACAGCAACTGAAATGACATCAACACTTAACAAAGAACTGCAGTCCGTTTCAGAATGGGTGGCAAGGAATAAGTTAGTCCTAAATATTTCAAAAAATAAAAGCATTGTATTTTTGGACAAATCATTCACTAAACCCTAAACCTCAACTAAATCTTGTATTAAATAATGTGGAAATTGAGCAAGTTTAGGTGACTAAACTGCTTGGAGTAACCCTGGATTATAAACTGTCATGGTCAAAACATATTTATACAACAGTAGCTAAGATGGGGAGAAGTCTGTCAATAATAAAGCGCTGACATTTTCTTAAGTCCCTCTTTGTAGTCCAGGCGATTTACCTTCTTAACAGCAACAAGGCAGGTCCTACAAGGCCCTAGTTTTGTCGCACCTGGACTACAAAGAGGGACTTAAGAAAATGTAAATTGGCTCAAAACAGGGCCGCACGGCTGACCCTTGGATGTACACAGAGAGCTAACATTAATAATATGTAGGTCAATCTCTCCTGGCTCAAATTGGAGGAGAGATTGACTTCATCACGACTTGTATTTATGAGAACTATTGACATGTTGAATGCACCAAGCTGTCTGTTTGAACTACTGGCACACCCATACATACCCCAGAAGACATGCCACCAGAGGTCTCTTCACAGTCCCAAAGTCCAGAACAGACTATGGGAGGCACACAGTACTACATAGAGCCATGACTACATGGAACTCTATTCCACATCAACTACCTGAGGCAAGTAGTAAAATTAGGGTAACAGAAACATACGCACACACGTACACATGGGACTTTGTGTTGTAGATATGAGGTAGTAGAGTAGGGGTCTGAGGGAGCACACTTGTTGTGAATGTATTGTAATGTTTTTAAAGCTGTAAAATTGCCTTAATATTGCTGGAGCCCAGGAAGAGTAGCTGCTGCTTTGGCAGGAATAATGGGGATCCATAATAAACCCCAGGAAGAGTAGCTGCTGCTTTGGCAGGAATAATGGGGATCCATAATAAACCCCAGGAAGAGTAGCTGCTGCTTTGGCAGGAACTAATGGGGATCCATAATAAACCCCAGGAAGAGTAGCTGCTGCTTTGGCAGGAACTAATGGGGATCCATAATAAACCCCAGGAAGAGTAGCTGCTGCCTTGACAGGAACTAATGGGGATCCATAATAAACCCCAGGAAGAGTAGCTGCTGCCTTGGCAGGAACTAATGGGGATCCATAATAAACCCCAGGAAGAGTAGCTGCTGCCTTGGCAGGAACTAATGGGGATCCATAATAAACCCCAGGAAGAGTAGCTGCTGCCTCGGCAGGAACTAATGGGGATCCATAATAAACCCCAGGAAGAGTAGCTGCTGCTTTGGCAGGAACTAATGGGGATCCATAATAAACCCCAGGAAGAGTAGCTGCTGCTTTGGCGGGAACTAATGGGGATCCATAATAAATACAAATAGATAAACTAGATGATCATTTCAGTGCCGTTTGTATTATTATGGGCCACTGAACTGCTTTGAGACAAGCGCGGGGACTCGTCTTGATAAATCAATCAATGTCAGATTTGAGTTTTCACTGAATCTCCGTTTTTGATATTGGTTAGGCTACAATTAGTCAGGGGAAAGGCTAGCTAAATAGGCTAATCTAGTAGCAGAAAGAGGATACAGTGGTTATCTGGGTGTTTAATATTCTAGTAGCAGAATGAGGACACCCGTCTTCAACAGAAACTAACAGTGAGGAGGACAGACCTTTGGAAATGAAAAGGACCTCAACTATCAGTTAGTATCAGCTTATTTTTTGTCCAGTGGAAGTTAGTCTTGTGCTTTATGACAACCCTCTGAAAATAATGCATTTAATAACGTAATGAATCAATCAGCCAATCAATCAAATGGATTTATAAAGCCCTTTTTACATCAGCCGGTGTCACAAAGTGCTATACAGAAACCCAGCCTAAAACCCCAACAGCAAGCAATGCAGGTTTAGACACATGTCAATTCTTAAACACTGACTGACCTACAGCCTTCTACTGCTAATACACTGACCTACAGCCTTCTACTACTAAGACACTGACCTAAAGCCTTCTGCTGCTAATACACTGACCTACAGCCTTCTACTACTAATACACTGACCTACAGCCTTCTACTGCTAATACACTGACCTACAGCCTTCTACTGCTAATACACTGACCTACAGCCTTCTACTGCTAATACACTGACCTACAGCCTTCTACTGCTAATACACTGACCTACAGCCTTCTACTGCTAATACACTGACCTACAACCTTCTACTACTAATACACTGACCTACAGCCTTCTACTGCTAATACACTGACCTTCAGCCTTCTACTACTAATACACTGACCTGACCTACAGCCTTCTACTACTAATACACTGACCCACAGCCTTCTACTGCTAATACACTGACCTTCAGCCTTCTACTACTAATACACTGACCTGACCTTCAGCCTTCTACTGCTAATACACTGACCTACAGCCTTCTACTACTAATACACTGACCTACAGCCTTCTACTACTAATACACTGACCTACAGCCTTCTACTGCTAATACACTGACCTGACCTTCAGCCTTCTACTACTAATACACTGACCTGACCTTCAGCCTTCTACTACTAATACACTGACCTACAGCCTTCTACTGCTAATACACTGACCTGACCTTCAGCCTTCTACTACTAATACACTGACCTGACCTTCAGCCTTCTACTACTAATACACTGAGGACAGCCCTACTGCCTACTTTGTAGGCTTTCCCAGTATTGAAGTCTTGGCCTGTCGGTCGACTAAAATGGAGATATCCCATCTTTGCAGCGGCAGGTATCCTAGTGGTTTGAGCGTTGGGTCAGCAACCAAGTCCCCGAGCTGATAAAAATATACCTTCTTCTTCTATACCTTCTGTAAAAATATACCTTCTGCCCCTGAACAAGGCAGTTAACCCACTGTTCCCCGGTAGGCTGCCATCGTAAATAAGAATTTGTTCTTAAGTGACTTTTAAAAGTCTTCATTTAAAAGTCTTCCTCCCTACCTTATAGGCTTAACCAGTATTGAAGACTTGGCTCGACAATCTCTGAATGTCATTAAACTTGTTGGTGTTTTATACCAGATGTCTCTTTCCTTTCATCAAATGACCACTGGACAGTTTGGATTGATTGTATCAGTTTAAAAATATATACATACACAAATAATTTTAAGTGACCGGGATTGCACAATAAAGGTGGGGACTGATTTCCATTGTGGTCCCTATTTTTTTTTTCTGCAAACCTGTCATCAAGGCAAAGGGTGTCTACTTTGAAGAATCTCAAATATAATATATATTTATACAATTAAATAAATAAAGACGATAAAATTCTCCACCTACACATGACTATGAGGGGGAGTTTAAAACTTCTCCAGGATCGGTGTCCCCCTTGCGGGACGGATGAGCTAACGTAGGCTAATGCGATTAGCATGAGGTTGTAAGTAACAAGAACATTTCCCAGGACATAAACATATCTGATATTGGCAGAAAGCTTAAATTCTTGTTAATCTAACTGCACTGTCCAATTTACAGTAGCTATTACGGTGAAATAATACCATGCTATTGTTTGAGGAGAGTGCACAGTTTTGAACATGAAAAGTTATTAATAAACAAATTAGGCACATTTGGGCAGTCTTGATTTTGAACAGAAATACAATGTTTCATTGGATCAGTCTAAGACTTTGCACATACACTGCTGCCATCTAGTGGCCAATATCTAAATTGCACCTGGGCTGGAGTAATACATGATGGCCGTTCTCTTGCATTTCAAAGATGATGGTACAAAATAATAAAAAAAACTTTTTTTTTCTTTTCTTTGTATTATCTTCTACCAGATCTATTGTGTTATATTCTCCTACATTCCTTTCACAGTGTTTCCTTTCAAATGGTACCAAGAATATGCATATCCTTGCTTCAGGGCCTGAACTACAGGCAGTTAGATTTGGGTATGTCATTTTAGGCGAAAAGGAAAAAATAGGGTCCAATTTTTGCAAGCTTTTTTGTCTTGTAGCTTAATCTTTCGATGTTTGCGGCTGCTGGTGAACCATGGTGTGCAGCATAAACAAAGTGACACTGGCCATTTATATGCCTTTCCGTTTCCTTTCGGAAAATTTGTCTCCAGACTATTTGACCGTGAAGATTTTAATTTCCTGGAAATTTGAGAAATTTACCGGACATCCGTATGTATTCAGATCCAACCTGGCACTGACCAGAACCAACCTGGCACTGCCAGCCACACCAGATCTGACCTGGCACTGCCAGAGGCACCAGATCCGACCTGGCACTGCCAGAGGCATCAGAACCAACCTGGCACTGCCAGAGGCATCAGATCCAACCTGGCACTGCCAGAGGCATCAGATCCAACCTGGCACTGCCAGAACCAACCTGGCTGCCATCGGCATCAGAACCAACCTGGCACTGCCAGCGGCATCAGAACCAACCTGGCACTGCCAGAGGCATCAGATCCAACCTGGCACTGACAGAACCAACCTGGCACTGCCAGAACCAACCTGGCACTGCCAGCGGCATCAGAACCAACCTGGCACTGCCAGCGGCATCAGAACCAACCTGGCACTGCCAGAGGCATCAGAACCAACCTGGCACTGCCAGCGGCATCAGAACCAACCTGGCACTGCCAGCGGCATCAGAACCAACCTGGCACTGCCAGCGGCATCAGAACCAACCTGGCACTGCCAGCGGCATCAGAACCAACCTGGCACTGCCAGAGGCATCAGAACCAACCTGGCACTGCCAGAGGCATCAGAACCAACCTGGCACTGCCATCGGCATCAGAACCAACCTGGCACTGCCAGCGGTATCAGAACCGTCAGCTAGCTCCACTGACCTCTAGGACTTCTCTCTCTCTCTCTGCAGTCCGTCAGCTAGCTCTACTGACCTCTTTAGGGCTTCTCTCTCTCTCTCTCTCTCTCTCTCTGTAGTCCGTCAGCTAGCTCCACTGACTTCTTTAGGACTTCTCTCTCTCTGCAGTCCATCAGCTAGCACCACTGACTTCTTTAGGACTTCTCTCTCTCTCTCTCTCTCTGCAGTCCATCAGCTAGCTCTACTGACCTCTTTAGGGCTTCTCTCTCTCTCTCTGCAGTCCGTCAGCTGATCTCTTTAGGGCTTCTCTCTCTCTGCAGCCACTGATCTCTTTAGGGCTTCTCTCTCTCTGCAGTCCATCAGCTAGCTCCACTGACCTCTTTAGGGCTTCTCTCTCTCTGCAGTCCATCAGCTAGCGCCACTGACCTCTTTAGGGCTTCTCTCTCTCTGCAGTCCTTCAGCTAGCTCCACTGACCTCTTTAGGGCTTCTCTCTCTCTGCAGTCCATCAGCTAGCTCCAATGACCTCTTTAGGGCTTCTCTCTCTCTTTACCACAAATAGAACTCTTCGTAAAAATGAACAGGGTAATATATGTTCAATTATTTTACCTGTTCACTGCATGAGGCATCAAGCTTTCTAAGTCTGGATTCCAAAAGTCCTGCGCCGTGCTGTTAGATGCCTAGGATAAAAGTAATGCTACGGTAGAAACACCCGCGAGGTACACTTCTGTTGAGCTGTAGGAGGCTACTGATGAACCCAGTCTGCTGTCACCGGTGAGATGCAGTGGAACAGATTAAGCTCCCTCCCTCTCTCTCTCGCTCTATCGCTCTGCTTTACTTTTCTCTGTCTCTCTCTCTCTCTCTCTGATTTACTCTGCTCCACCTCTCTCTCTCTCTCTCTCTCTCTCTCTCTCTCAGCACACCCGTTGAATAATGCAAGCCTAATGTGGTGGTGGAGGTTTCTCTCCCATTCTAGGGCAATCAGGGACTGATCACAGTAGCCACACATTGTCAACTCGAGTTATGGCCCTGTCGGCTCTATTCAGCTGTGCAACAATCTGACAACCATCCTGCTTTTGTTTCCCCTCCCAATAGGACCGGAGTGGAACACGGCCAGGCCCCTACGAGTTCAATGGTACTGTGGTGGGATGTTTAAAATGAAGGCATTTTTTCGGGAACAATAACAAAAACAGTGGTACCAACAACAAAGTACAGAGACTGTGCAAAACTAGCCTGAACAACTGGTCTGATGATGAGAGGAAACGTTTTAGGTAAAAGGAAGGAATTCCAAATATGTCTCCATGCAGCAGAAGAGGAGGAGTGGGAGGAAATGGAGAATGGGGAGGATGAGGGGGGAGGGGGAGGAGGTGGAGGGGTGGAGGGGTGGAGGGGGAGGGGATGAGGGGGAGGAGGGACCAGTGTAAATATCCATTAGTAGCATCTGGAGAACATATATACATATATAATACATATAATATAATCAGACTGATATCAACACATTGAGACAGAGCAGCATCATAGAGTCTTCAGGAGAGGTATAGAGAGGAAATGTGGTAACATCCCTGGTAACATGTTCCAGATGGAACTAGCGAGGACAATAACACTCACTGGACACAGATGTCACTGAGTCCCAAATTGCACCCTATTCCCTATCAACTGAACATTTGGGTTGTAGACTAGGATGTAAACAATAGAGAAGACGGAACAGTAGAGAAACATTAGTCAATGAAAACACAGCATTCTGCAGGGAAGATGAAGCACTTCTACTCCAATGCACATAGTTGGGTACAGTGATGGATAGATCGATATTTAGATAGATGGATAGATAGATAAATAGATAGATGGATAGATAAATAGATGGATAGATAGATAGATAGATAGATAGATAGATAGATAGATAGATAGATAGATAGATAGATAGATAGATAGATAGATAGATTTAGATAGATAAATAGATAGATAGATAGATAGATAGATAGATAGATAGATAGATAGATAGATAGATAGATGCCAGATAGATAGATAGAAGATAGATAGATAGATAGATAGATAGATAGATAGATAGATAGATAGATAGATAGATAGATAGATAGATAGATGGATAGATAAATAGATAAATAGATAAATAGATAGATGGATAGATAATTTTAGATCGTTTTTATTTAGATAGATGGATAGATAGATAAATAGATAGATGGATAGATAAATAGATAGATAGATAGATAGATAGATAGATAGATAGATAGATAGATAGATAGATAGATAGATAGATAGATAGATAGATAGATAGATAGATAGATAGATAGATAGATAGATAGATAGATAGATAGATAGATAGATAGATAGATAGATAGATAGATAGATAGATAGATAGATAGATAGATAGATAGATAGATAGATAGATAGATAGATAGATAGATAGATAGATATTTAGATAGATGGATAGATAGATAGATAAATAGATAAATAGATAAATAGATAGATGGATAGATAAATAGATAGATATTTAGATAGATAGATAGATAGATAGATAGATAGATAGATAGATAGATAGATAGATAGATAGATAGATAGATAGATAGATAGATAGATAGATAGATAGATAGATAGATAGATAGATAGATAGATAGATAGATAGATAGATAGATAGATAGATAGATAGATAAATAGATAGATGGATAGATAAATAGATAGATGGATAGATAAATAGCAGTAGTAGTACTGTAGACTACTTTACCATTTACCTCAGCCAAGAGTCTCTCAGAGCGTTCACAGTCAGCCCACTGACACCCCTATCAGATCACAACAAAATCACAGTCTACTTTAACAGAGCAATACTCAATCATGGAACTGAATAATATTAACAAATGCTATAGAAGGAAGGAATGTAGTGTGGAAAACTACCAAAAAACAATTCGGCAACAACAAATTCAATCCCTTTTAGACAACTTCCTGGACCAAACGTTCCACCGTAATAGTGAAAGTGTAAACTTGGAAGTAGAAAATCTTAACAGTTTGACATCTCAGCTTCCTTATCAAATCTAAAAATGTCTCACAGAAAACCAAATAAAATGAACAACAATGACAAATTGTTTGATGAAGAATGTACAAACCTAAAAGAAATTGAGAAACCTGTCCAACCAAAAACCTGAGTCTACGACTTCACTATGGTGAATCACTAAAACAATACAGAAATACACTACGGAAAAAGAAGGAACAGCACGTCAGAAATCAGCTCAATGTAATTGAAGAATACAAAGACTCTAACCACATGGGGCGGCAGGTAGCCTAGTGGTTAAAGCATTGGGCCAATAACCAAAAGGTTGATGAATCGAATCCCCAAGCTGACAAGGTAAAAATCTGTCATTCTGTCCCTGAACAAGGCAGGTAGGCTGTCATTGAAAATAAGAATTTGTTCTTAACTGACTTAAATAAATGTTAAATAAAAACAATTCTGTGAAAATTGGAAAAAACTAAACAAGCAACAAAACAAAGAAATATCAAAAATGGAGATGTATGGGTAAACCACTTCTCCAATTGTTCTGGCAAAGAACAAACAGCAAAAATATATACATGATGAAATATAAATCTTAGAATAAACTTTTAAAGACTACCAGAAAGATCCGTTAAATTCTACAACCACCTAAAAGAAAGCGATTCCCAAACCTTCCATAACAAATCCATCACCTACAGAGAGATGAACCTGGAGAAGAGTCCCCTAAGCAAGCTGGTCCTGGGGCTCTGTTCACAAACACACCCTACAGAGCCATCACCTACAGAGAGATGAACCTGGAGAAGAGTCCCCTAAGCAAGCTGGTCCTGGGGCTCTGTTCACAAACACAAACACACCCCACAGAGCCCCAGGACAGCAACACAATTAGACTCAACCAAATCATGAGAAATCAAAAAGATAATTAATAAAAAATGTATAAAATTGAGCTTTTTGGCCCTAAATAGAATACCTGACCACTGTGACTGACCCAAACTTAAGGAAAGCTTTGACTATGTACAGACTCAGTGGGCATAGCCTTGCTATTGAGAAAGGCCGCTGTAGGCAGACCAGGCTCTCAAGAGAAGACAGGCTATGTGCACACTGCCCACAAAATGAGGTGGAAACTGATCTGCACTTCCTAACCTCCTGCCAGATGTATAAACCATATTAGAGACACATACTTCCCTCAGATTACACAGATCCACAAAGAATTTGAAAACAAACCCGATTTTGATAAACTCCCATATCTACTGGGTGATAGACCACAGTGTGTCATCACAGAAGCAATATTTGTGATCTGTTGCCACAAGAAAAGGGCAACCAGTGAAGAACAAACACCATTGTAAATACAACCCATATATCCAGGTCTGTGCCCAAACAGTTCGAGCTTCTACTTTTTAAAAATCAACCTTTCAAGAAATAAGTCTCTCAATGTTGCCGCTTGTTATAGACCCCCTCAGCCCCCAGCTGTGCCCTGGAGGCCATATGTGAATTAATTGCCCCCCATTTATCTTCAGAGTTCGTACTGTTACGTGACCTAAACTGGGATATACTTAACACTCCGGTGATACTACAATCTAAGCTAGAGGTCCTTCAGTCTCAAACAAATGATCAAGGAACCTACCAGGTACAACCCTAAATCCATAAACACAGGCACCCTCATAGATATCATTCTGACCAACCTGCCCTCCAAATACACCTCTGCTGTCTTCAACCAGGATCTCAGCGATCACTGCCTCATTGCCTGCGTCCGTTATGGGTACGCTGTCAAACGACCACCCCTCATCACTATCAAACGCCCCCTAAAACACTTCTGCAAGCAGACTTTTCTAATCGACCTGGCCCGAGTATCCCGGAAGGATATTGACCTCATCCCATCAGTAGAGGATGCCTGGTTGTTCTTTAAAAGTGCTTTCCTCACCATCTTAAATAAGCATGCCCCTTTCAAAAAAATGTGAACTAAGAACACTCCACTCCAGATTTGACTGCACTTGACCAGCACAAAAAATATTATTTGGCGTACAGCACTAGCATTGAATAGTCCCTGTGGCTATGCTTTCCACCTGGCTACCCCAACCCCGGCCAACAACTCTGCACCCCCCGCAGCAACTGGCCCAAGCACGCTCCCCCCCACTTCTCCTTCACCCAAATCCAGACGGCTGATGTTCTGAAAGAGATGCAAAATCTGGATCCCTACAAATCAGCTGGGCTAGACAATCTAGCCGCCATTGTTGCAACCCCTATTACTAGTCTGTTCAACCTCTCTTTCGTATCGTCTGAGTTTCCTAAAGACTGGAAAGCGGCCGCGGTCATCCCCCTCTTCATAGGGGGAGACACTCTAGACCCAAACTGTTACAGACCTGTATCCATCCTGCCCTGCCTTTCTAAAGTCCAGGAACACAATGACAACAGCCATGCAGAGCAAGGGGAACAACTACTCCAAGTCTCAGAGCGAGTGACGTTTGAAACGCTATTAGCGCGCACCCCGCTAACTAGCTAGCCATTTCACATCACATCATTACACCAGCCTAATCTCGGGAGTTGAAAGGCTTGAAGTCATAAACAGCAGAGCTGCTGGCAAAACGCACAAAAGTGCTGTTTGAATGAATGCTTCTGAGCTTGCTGGTGCCTACCATCGCTCAGTCAGACTGCTTTATCAAATCATAGACATAATTATAACATAATAACACACAGAAATACGAGCCTTTGGTCATTAATATGGTCGAATCCAGAAACTATCATCTCGAAAACAAGACGTTTATTCTTTCAGTGAAATACGGAACCGTTCTGTATTTTATCTAACGGGTGGCATCCATCAGTCTAAATATTCCTGTTACATTGTACAACCTTCAATGTTATGTCATAATTACTAAAAATTCTGGCAAATTAGTTCGCAATGAGCCAGGCGGCCCAAACTGTTGCATATACCCTGACTCTGCGTGTAATGAACGCAAGAGAAGTGACACAATTTCACCTGGTTAATATTGCCTGCTAACCTTTTAAGAAAGGCATTGGTGTTTACGGTTAGGTACACGTTGGGGCAACAACAGTCCTTTGTCACGAATGCACACTGCATCGATTATGTGCAACGCAGAACACGCTAGATAAACTAGTAATATCATCAACCATGTGTAGTAAACTTGTGATTATGATTAAGTTTAATGCTAGCTAGCAACTTACCTTGGCTTCTTACTACATTCGCGTAACAGGTGGGCCCCTCGTAAGACAGGTGGGCCCCTCGTAAGGCAGGTGGGCCCCTCGTAAGGCAGGTGGTTAGAGCGTTGGACTAGTTAACCGTAAGGTTGCAAGATTGAATCCCTGAGCTGACAAGGTACAAATCTGTTGTTCTGCCCCTGATCAAGGCAGTTAACCCACCGTTCCTAGGCCGTCATTGAAAATAAGAATGTGTTCTTAACTGACTTGCCTAGTTAAATAAACATTAAATAAAGGTGTAACATTTTTTGGGGCAAAATCGGTATCCAATATTACCGATTTCCGATTGTTACGAAAACGTGAAATCGGCACTAATTAATCTGCCATTCCAATTAATCGGTCGACCTCTAGTTCTGGACGGCTCTGACTTAGAATATGTGGACAACTACAAATACCTAAGTGTCTGGCTAGACTGTAAACTCTCCTTTCAGACTCATATTAAACATCTCCAATCAAAAAATTTAATCTAGAATCGACTTCCTATTTCGCAACAAAGCCTCCTTCACTCATGCTGCCAAACATACCCTCGTAAAACTGACTATCCTACCGATCCTTGACTTCGGCGATCTCATTTACAAAATAGCCTCCAACACTCTACTCAGCAAATTGGATGCAATCTATCACAGTGCCGTCCGTTTTGTCACCAAAGCCCCATATACTACCCACCACTGCGACCTGTATGCTCTCGTTGGCTGGTCCTCGCTACATATTCGTCGGCAAATCCACTGGCTACAGGTCATCAAAAAGTCTTTGCTAGGTAAAGCCCTGCCTAATCTCAGCTCACTGGTCACCATAGCAACACCCACCCTTAGCACACGCTCCAGCAGGTATATTTTGCTGGTCATCCCCAAAGCCAACACTTCCTTTGGCCGCCTTTCCTTCCAGTTCTTCTGCCAATGACATGAAAGAATTGTAAAAATCCCTGAAGTTGGAGACTTATAACTCCCTTACTAACTTTAAGCATCAGCTGTCAGAGCAGCTCACCGATCGCTACAGCTGTACACAGCCCATTTAACTACCTACCTCATCCCTATATTGTTTTTATTTACTTTTTTCTTTTACTCACCAGTATCTCTACTTGCACATCCTCATCTGCACATCTATCACTCCAGTGTTAATTGCTAAATTGTAATTACTTCGCCACCATGGCCTGTTTATTGCCTTACCTCCTTACTTCATTTTCCCACACTGTATATAGATTTTTCTATTCTGTTATTGACTGTACATTTGTTTATCTCATGTTTTGTCGAACTGCTTTGCTTTATCTTGGCCAGGTCGCAGTTGTAAATGAGAACTTGTTCTCAACTGGCCTACCTGGTTAAATAAAGATGTATAAAATTTAAAAAACTAAATTTATTTTCCCTTTTGTACTTTAACCATTTGCACATCGTTACAACACTGTATATATACATCATATGACATTTGTAATGTCTTTATTCTTTTGAAACTTCTGTGAGTGTAATGATTATTGTTCATTTTTATTGTTTATTTCACTTTAGTTATTACCTACTTCACTTGCTTTGGCAATGTTAACATAAGTTTCCCATGCCAATAGTCTCTTGAACAGACAGAAAGACAGACAGGCATTCATTCATTCATTCATTCATTCATTCAGGGACTCACCATAGCTGTGAGGGCTGGTTTAGACATGATTCCGTTTCCTGTAGCCATGGGGACTTGTGGAGTCCGCCCTTTAACTAGAGAAAGAACACCATAACACTGATGAGATCACCATCAGCATCATCATCATCATCATCATCATCATCATCATCATCATCATCATCATCATCATCATCATCATCATCATCATCATCACCATCATCACCATCATCAATTCAATCACCATTACCTTCATCATCATCATCATCATCATTACCATCACCATCATCATCATCATTACCACCACCACCATTACATTATTCACCATCATCATCATCATTACCACCACCACCATCATTACCTTCCTCATTACCACCATCACCACTGTACCTCCCTGCTGCTAAGACATCATATATACCACTGTACCTCCCTGCTGCTAAGACATCATATATACCACTGTACCTCCCTGCTGCTAAGACATCATATATACCACTGTATCCCCTGCTACTAAGACATCATATATACCACTGTACCTCCCTGCTGCTAAGACATCATATATACCACTGTACCTCCCTGCTGCTAAGACATCATATATACCACTGTACCTCCCTGCTGCTAAGACATCATATATACCACTGTACCTCCCTGCTGCTAAGACATCATATATACCACTGTACCTCCCTGCTGCTAAGACATCATATATACCACTGTACCTCCCTGCTGCTAAGACATCATATATACCACTGTACCTCCCTGCTGCTAAGACATCATATATACCACTGTGCCTCCCTGCTGCTAAGACATCATATATACCACTGTACCTCCCTGCTGCTAAGACATCATATATACCACTGTACCTCCCTGCTGCTAAGACATCATATATACCACTGTACCTCCCTGCTGCTAAGACATCATATATACCACTGTACCTCCCTGCTGCTAAGACATCATATATACCACTGTACCTCCCTGCTGCTAAGACATCATATATACCACTGTACCTCCCTGCTGCTAAGACATCATATATACCACTGTACCTCCCTGCTGCTAAGACATCATATATACCACTGTACCTCCCTGCTGCTAAGACATCATATATACCACTGTGCCTCCCTGCTGCTAAGACATCATATATACCACTGTACCTCCCTGCTGCTAAGACATCATATATACCACTGTACCTCCCTGCTGCTAAGACATCATATATACCACTGTACCTCCCTGCTGCTAAGACATCATATATACCACTGTACCTCCCTGCTGCTAAGACATCATATATACCACTGTACCTCCCTGCTGCTAAGACATCATATATACCACTGTGCCTCCCTGCTGCTAAGACATCATATATACCACTGTGCCTCCCTGCTGCTAAGACATCATATATACCACTGTGCCTCCCTGCTGCTAAGACATCATATATACCACTGTACCTCCCTGCTGCTAAGACATCATATATACCACTGTGCCTCCTGCTGCTAAGACATCATATATACCACTGTACCTCCCTGCTGCTAAGACATCATATATAGCACTGTACCTCCCTGCTGCTAAGACATCATATATACCACTGTACCTCCCTGCTGCTAAGACATCATATATACCACTGTACCTCCCTGCTGCTAAGACATCATATATACCACTGTACCTCCCTGCTGCTAAGACATCATATATACCACTGTACCCCCTGCTGCTAAGACATCATATATAGCACTGTGCCTCCCTGCTGCTAAGACATCATATATACCACTGTATCCCCCTGCTACTAAGACATCATATATACCACTGTACCTCCCTGCTGCTAAGACATCATATATACCACTGTACCTCCCTGCTGCTAAGACATCATATATACCACTGTACCTCCCTGCTGCTAAGACATCATATATACCACTGTACCTCCCTGCTGCTAAGACATCATATATACCACTGTACCTCCCTGCTGCTAAGACATCATATATACCACTGTACCTCCCTGCTGCTAAGACATCATATATACCACTGTGCCTCCCTGCTGCTAAGACATCATATATACCACTGTACCTCCCTGCTGCTAAGACATCATATATAGCACTGTACCTCCCTGCTGCTAAGACATCATATATACCACTGTACCTCCCTGCTGCTAAGACATCATATATACCACTGTACCTCCCTGCTGCTAAGACATCATATATACCACTGTACCTCCCTGCTGCTAAGACATCATATATACCACTGTGCCTCCCTGCTGCTAAGACATCATATATACCACTGTGCCTCCCTGCTGCTAAGACATCATATATACCACTGTGCCTCCCTGCTGCTAAGACATCATATATACCACTGTACCTCCCTGCTGCTAAGACATCATATATACCACTGTGCCTCCCTGCTGCTAAGACATCATATATACCACTGTACCTCCCTGCTGCTAAGACATCATATATAGCACTGTACCTCCCTGCTGCTAAGACATCATATATACCACTACCTCCCTGCTGCTAAGACATCATATATACCACTGTACCTCCCTGCTGCTAAGACATCATATATACCACTGTACCTCCCTGCTGCTAAGACATCATATATACCACTGTACCCCCCTGCTGCTAAGACATCATATATAGCACTGTGCCTCCCTGCTGCTAAGACATCATATATACCACTGTATCCCCCTGCTACTAAGACATCATATATACCACTGTACCTCCCTGCTGCTAAGACATCATATATACCACTGTACCTCCCTGCTGCTAAGACATCATATATACCACTGTACCTCCCTGCTGCTAAGACATCATATATACCACTGTGCCTCCCTGCTGCTAAGACATCATATATACCACTGTACCTCCCTGCTGCTAAGACATCATATATACCACTGTGCCTCCCTGCTGCTAAGACATCATATATACCACTGTACCTCCCTGCTGCTAAGACATCATATATACCACTGTATCCCCTGCTGCTAAGACATCATATATACCACTGTGCCTCCCTGCTGCTAAGACATCATATATACCACTGTGCCTCCCTGCTAAGACATCATATATACCACTGTACCTCCCTGCTGCTAAGACATCATATATACCACTGTACCTCCCTGCTGCTAAGACATCATATATAGCACTGTACCTCCCTGCTGCTAAGACATCATATATACCACTGTACCTCCCTGCTGCTAAGACATCATATATACCACTGTGCCTCCCTGCTGCTAAGACATCATATATACCACTGTACCTCCCTGCTGCTAAGACATCATATATAGCACTGTACCTCCCTGCTGCTAAGACATCATATATACCACTGTACCTCCCTGCTGCTAAGACATCATATATACCACTGTACCTCCCTGCTGCTAAGACATCATATATACCACTGTGCCTCCCTGCTGCTAAGACATCATATATAGCACTGAGTGTACTGTAGCTACCCATTTTGTACTGGCTATGCTTACTGAAGCCCCACAGGGATACTCAAAGCTGAGGTTCGCATGGAAGATGTCATTCATCAAAATGTATTATTTATTGAATATTCATCAAAATTGATGACCACGAACAGGAGGCACTGCTGTAGTAGAGTATGTTTACTCTAATCTGTCCCTCCAGGGTTCTACCAGTGATTATCTCTGGCTTTATCTCAATAGGGTTGCGTGTGTTTGTCTCTTCTTTGTTCATGCTACATGAGCCACCTAATTGAATTGGCCAGCCGTCACCCCTTGTTGCAGGGGCAGACCGGGACCAGAAATCGGCCCTGCTATTTCAAACACAACAGACAATTTTCTCCTTTCAGGCCCCAAAATCGGCCTATTGTTTTCCTTGAGGTCCCCATTAACAG
The DNA here is from genome assembly GCF_018296145.1 of Oncorhynchus tshawytscha. NCBI lineage: Eukaryota > Metazoa > Chordata > Actinopteri > Salmoniformes > Salmonidae > Oncorhynchus > Oncorhynchus tshawytscha. The sequence continues at coordinate 49,579,707 of NC_056448.1, forward strand.
CCAGATTAAAAAGTTAGACATGTCCACTGGGCTAAAAATGGACCAGCCCATCTGGCATTCGCTCAGATGGCCAGTCCACCCTGCCCTGTTGTCTTCAGATAAATTAATTCTATGCTTTTCTCCCACAGAGGGCAGTAGCCTGACTGTATATCAAGGAGGGAGCTGTGAGGTGGAGGTGGTTAGGTGGGAGGCAGAGAGAGAGGGAGCGCCCAGGCTGCTTCTCAGCCCTATCTGCCCTGGTCAAAAGTAGTGCACTATACAGGAAATTCTACTTGGGACGCAGTCGTGGCGTCTTCCAGGAACAGCTTGATCTGTTACCATGACTCCTCCTGTCCTCCCCATGCTCCATATTGTCAGCATATTACTGTTTTCTCCAGCATGTCCTATGTGGTGTTTGTCATCAGAGAAACATTATTTATGGGGTTTGTCATCCCATCAGAGAAACATTATTTATGGAGTTTGTCATCAGAGAAACATTATTTATGGGGTTTGTCATCAGAGAAACATTATTTATGGGGTTTGTCATCCCATCAGAGAAACATTATTTATGGGGTTTGTCAGCCCATCAGAGAAACATTATTTATGGGGTTTGTCATCAGAGAAACATTATTTATGGGGTTTGTCAGCCCATCAGAGAAACATTATTTATGGAGTTTGTCATCCCATCAGAGAAACATTATTTATGGGGTTTGTCATCAGAGAAACATTATTTATGGGGTTTGTCATCCCATCAGAGAAACATTATTTATGGGGTTTGTCATCAGAGAAACATTATTTATGGGGTTTGTCATCACTACCCTACACTACCCTACACTACCCCCTGCTACACTACACTACCCTACACTACCCTATCCTACCACTACCCTACCCTACCCTACACTACCCTACACTACCCTACCCTACCCTACCCTACCCTACACTACCCTACACTACACTACCCTACCCTACCCTACACTACACTACACTACCCTACCCTACCCTACCCTACCCTACCCTACCCTACACTACACTACCCTACCCTACCCTACCCTACACTACCCTACCCTACACTACCCTACACTACACTACCCTACACTACCCTACACTACACTACACTACTCTACACTACCCTACCCTACCCTACCCTACACTACCCTACCCTACCCTACACTACCCTACCCTACACTACCCTACCCTACACTACACTACACTACACTACACTACACTACCACCCTACCCTACCCTACCTACCCTACTCTACTCTACCTACTCTACACTACCCTACTCTACTCTACTCTACCCTACACTACTCTACCCTACACTACACTACCCTACACTGCACACTACACTACCACTACACTACCCTACTCTACTCTACTCTACTCTACCCTACCCTACACTACCCTACACTACTCTACCCTACACTACTCTACACTACACTACTCTACTACTACACTACACTACTACTACACTACACTACTACACTACACTACTACTACACTACACTACACTACACTACACTACACTACACTACACTACACTACACTACACTATGACTACACTGTGACTACACTACACTACAACTGCACTACTCCACTACTACTACACTACAAATACTGTGTACACTACACTACAAATACTGTGTACACTACACTACAAATACTGTGCACACTACACTACAAATACTGTGTACACTATACTACACTACAAATACTGTGTACACTACACTACACTACAAATACACACTACACTACACTACAAATACACACTACACTACAAATACACACTACACTACACTACAAATACACACTACACTGTGCCCTGTGCATATGAAAAATATGTGTTTAAATGTACTGTGTTTCATTATAGTGTGTTTTATTATTCTGTGTCAGGATCATTCACAGCTAGATTCAATCAAAACATTTAGTGGAAAAATCTCCCCCGTTAGCTGATCACACTACATTGTGTGTTTTTGTATGGTGCCGAAACACTGGTACTTTGCAGCGTGGTTTTGATTGAATATATTTTCAGTGTCCTCCTTCCTCTTCCACCAACCTGGGGATTTTGGGGGCTAGAGACACATCTGGAGGGTGCAGTACGTCACATCACAGCACAGCACAGCGCTTACCCTAATCTGACCCGGGTGGGTCTATCTATTGTCAGACACGTTACATTGGTTAGGATATCCTCTTCACGTAGAATACACGTGGGGGGATTAAGGATCCGCCCCTTTTTTAAATGTTCACCTAAAATCACATTCCCAAATCTAACTGCCTGTAGCTCATACATTTTCAAGTTCATAACTGTGCACTCTCCTCAAACAATAGCATGGTATTATTTCACTGTAATAGCTACTGTACATTGGACAATGCAGTTAGACCAACAAGAATTTAAGCTTTCTGCTTATATCAGATATGTCTATGTCCTGGGAAATGTTCTTGTTACTTATAACCTCATGCTAATCACATTAGCCTATGTTAGCTCAACCGTCCCACGAGGGGGACACCGATCCTTGAGAAGTTTTCAAGTGAGCGGTTTTCATTATGTTGTGAATTGATTTCAAAACAAGATGGGTTTACCTTTCTCTATGTGTATTGAGCTGGGTTTAGCTCTCTGTGTATTGAGCTGGGTTTAGCTCTCTGTGTATTGAGCTGGGTTTAGCTCTCTGTGTATTGAGCTGGGTTTAGCTCTCTGTGTATTGAGCTGGGTTTAGCTCTCTGTGTATTGAGCTGGGTTTAGCTCTCTGTGTATTGAGCTGGGTTTAGCTCTCTGTGTATTGAGCTGGGTTTAGCTCTCTGTGTATTGAGCTGGGTTTAGCTCTCTGTGTATTGAGCTGGGGCTCTCTTTAAGCACAGCTCACTGTGTATTGATCTGGGTTGAGCTCTCTGTGTTGATTGAGCTGGGTTTGACATCTCTCTGTGTATTGAGCTGGGTTTAGTTCTCTGTGTATTGAGCTGGGTTTAGCTCTCTGTGTATTGAGCTGGGTTTAGCTCTCTGTGTATTGAGCTGGGTTTAGCTCTCTTAGAGTAAGCACAGCTCAACACAATGTGTATTGATCTGTGTTGACCTCTCTCTGTGTTGACCTCTCTGTGTACTGAGCTGTGTTGATCTCTCTTTGTATTGAGCTGTGTTGACCTCTCTGTGTGTTGACCTCTCTCTGTGTTGACCTCTCTCTGTGTTGACCTCTCTCTGTGTTGACCTCTCTCTGTGTTGACCTCTCTCTGCGTTGACCTCTCTCTGTGTTGACCTCTCTGAGCTGTGTTGACCTCTCTTTGTCTGAGCTGTGTTGACCTCTCTGTGTGTTGACCTCTCTCTGTGTTGAGCCTCTCTCTGTGTTGACCTCTGTGTTGAGCTGTGTTGATCTCTCTTTGTCTGTGTTGACCTCTCTGTGTGTTGACCTCTCTCTGTGTTGACCTCTCTCTGTGTTGACCTCTCTCTGTGTTGACCTCTCTCTGTGTTGGCCTCTCTCTGTGTTGGCCTCTCTCTGTGTTGGCCTCTCTCTGTGTTGGCCTCTCTCTGTGTTGACCTCTCTTTGTGTTGAGCTGTGTTGACCTCTCTCTGTGTTGAGCTCTCTCTGTGTTGACCTCTCTTTGTGTTGACCTCTCTTTGTGTTGACCTCTCTTTGTGTCGACCTCTCTTTGTGTTGAGCTGTGTTGACCTCTCTCTGTGTTGACCTCTCTCTGTGTTGAGCTGTGTTGACCTCTCTCTGTGTTGATCTGCGTTGACCTCTCTCTGTGTTGAGCTGTGTTGATCTCTCTCTGTGTTGACCTCTCTCTGTGTTGACCTCTCTCTGTGTTGATTTCTCTCTGTGTTGACCTCTCTCTGTGTTGAGCTTGGTCATGAATGTCCGCTAAAACAGCCTTGGTAGATGCATCAGTAGATAAAACAGGAAGTATATGAAACAGGAAGTGGTTGGGATGTTATTTACAATAGTTGTGGTACTGGAAGGTTTCAGACTGTTGCTGCTTTCCAAATGGCAGTAGTGTAGTGGTAGAGTAGTGTAGTGGTAGAGTAGAGTAGTGGTAGAATAGTGTAGTGGTAGAATAGTGTAGTGGTAGAATAGTGTAGTGGTAGAGTAGTGTAGTGGTAGAGTAGTGTAGTGGTAGAGTAGTGTAGTGGTAGAGTAGAGTAGAGTAGTGTAGTGGTAGAGTAGAGTAGTGGTAGAGTAGAGTAGTGGTAGAGTAGAGTAGTGATTTGATTTGATTTGATTTGAGTAGAGGTAGAATAGTGGTAGAATAGTGAGTTAGAATAGTGAGTGGTAGAGTAGAATAGTGGTAGAATAGTGTAGTGGTAGAATAGTGTAGTGGTAGAATAGTGGTAGAATAGTGTAGTGGTAGAGTAGTGTAGTTGTAGAGTAGAGTAGTGGTAGAATAGTGTAGTAGTAGAGCAGTGTAGTGTAGAGTAGTGTAGTAGTAGAATAGTGGTAGAGTAGAGCAGTGCTAGAATAGTGTAGTGTAAAACAGTGTAGTAGTAGAGTAGTGCAGTGTAGTAGAGTAGTGTAGTGTAGTAGTAGGGTAGTGTAGTGTAGTAGTGTAGTAGTAGAGCAGTAGTAGAGTAGTGTAGTGGCAGAGTAGTGTAGTGTAGTAGTAGAGTAGAGTAGAGTAGTGGTAGAGTAGTGTAGTGTAGTAGTAGAGTAGTGTAGTGTAGTAGAGTAGTGTAGTGGTAGAGTAGAGTAGTGTAGAGTAGTGTAGTAGTAGAGTAGTGTAGTAGTGTAGAGTAGAGTAGTGGTAGAGTAGAGTAGTGGTAGAGTAGAGTAGTGATTTGATTTGATTTGATTTGATTTGAGTAGAGGTAGAATAGTGGTAGAATAGTGTAGTGGTAGAATAGTGTAGTGGTAGAGTAGAGTAGTGGTAGAATAGTGTAGTGGTAGAATAGTGTAGTGGTAGAATAGTGGTAGAATAGTGTAGTGGTAGAGTAGTGTAGTTGTAGAGTAGAGTAGTGGTAGAATAGTGTAGTAGTAGAGTAGTGTAGTGTAGAGTAGTGTAGTAGTAGAATAGTGGTAGAGTAGAGTAGTGCTAGAATAGTGTAGTGTAGAGTAGTGTAGTAGTAGAGTAGTGTAGTGTAGTAGAGTAGTGTAGTGTAGTAGTAGGGTAGTGTAGTGTAGTAGTGTAGTAGTAGAGTAGTAGTAGAGTAGTGTAGTGGTAGAGTAGTGTAGTGTAGTAGTAGAGTAGAGTAGAGTAGTGGTAGAGTAGTGTAGTGTAGTAGTAGAGTAGTGTAGTGTAGTAGAGTAGTGTAGTGGTAGAGTAGAGTAGTGTAGAGTAGTGTAGTAGTAGAGTAGTATAGAGTAGTGGTAGAGTAGTGTAGTGTAGTGGTAGAGTAGTATAGTAGTAGAGTAGTGTAGTAGTAGAGTAGTGTAGTGTAGTGTAGTAGTAGAGTAGTGTAGTAGAATAGAGTAGTGTAGTAGTAGAGTAGTGTAGTGTAGTAGTAGAGTAGTGTAGTAGAGTAGTGTAGTGTAGTAGTAGAGTAGTGTAGAGTAATGTAGTGTAGTGTAGTGGTAGAGTAGCGTAGTGGTAGAATAGTGTAGTGTAGAGTAGTGTAGTAGTAGAGTAGTGTAGTGTAGAGTAGAGTAGTGGTAGAATAGTGTAGTGGTAAAGTAGAGTAGTGTAGAGTAGTGTAGTAGTAGATTAGTGTAGTGTAGTAGTAGAGTAGTGTAGTGGTAGAGTAGAGTAGTGTAGAGTAGTGTAGTAGTAGAGTAGTGTAGAGTAGTGTAGTGTAGTAGTAGAGTAGTGTAGTGTAGAGTAGTGTAGTGGTAGAGTAGAGTAGTGCTAGAATAGTGTAGTGGCAGAGTAGTGTAGTAGTAGAGTAGTGTAGTGTAGTGTAGTGTAGTGTAGTAGTAGAGTAGTGTAGTGTAGTAGTAGAGTAGTGTACTAGTAGAGTAGTGTAGTGGTAGAGTAGAGTAGTGGTAGAATAGTGTAGTGGTAGAATAGTGTAGTGGTAGAATAGTGTAGTGGTAGAGTAGTGTAGTGGTAGAGTAGTGTAGTGGTAGAGTAGTGTAGTGGTAGAGTAGAGTAGAGTAGTGTAGTGGTAGAGTAGAGTAGTGGTAGAGTAGAGTAGTGGTAGAGTAGAGTAGTGATTTGATTTGATTTGATTTGAGTAGAGGTAGAATAGTGGTAGAATAGTGTAGTGGTAGAATAGTGTAGTGGTAGAGTAGAGTAGTGGTAGAATAGTGTAGTGGTAGAATAGTGTAGTGGTAGAATAGTGGTAGAATAGTGTAGTGGTAGAGTAGTGTAGTTGTAGAGTAGAGTAGTGGTAGAATAGTGTAGTAGTAGAGTAGTGTAGTGTAGAGTAGTGTAGTAGTAGAATAGTGGTAGAGTAGAGTAGTGCTAGAATAGTGTAGTGTAGAGTAGTGTAGTAGTAGAGTAGTGTAGTGTAGTAGAGTAGAGTAGTGTAGTGTAGTAGTAGGGTAGTGTAGTGTAGTAGTGTAGTAGTAGAGTAGTAGTAGAGTAGTAGTAGTGGTAGAGTAGTGTAGTGTAGTAGTAGAGTAGAGTAGAGTAGTGGTAGAGTAGTGTAGTGTAGTAGTAGAGTAGTGTAGTGTAGTAGAGTAGTGTAGTGGTAGAGTAGAGTAGTGTAGAGTAGTGTAGTAGTAGAGTAGTGTAGAGTAGTGTAGAGTAGAGTAGTGGTAGAGTAGAGTAGTGGTAGAGTAGAGTAGTGATTTGATTTGATTTGATTTGATTTGATTTGAGTAGAGGTAGAATAGTGGTAGAATAGTGTAGTGGTAGAATAGTGTAGTGGTAGAGTAGAGTAGTGGTAGAATAGTGTAGTGGTAGAATAGTGTAGTGGTAGAATAGTGGTAGAATAGTGTAGTGGTAGAGTAGTGTAGTTGTAGAGTAGAGTAGTGGTAGAATAGTGTAGTAGTAGAGTAGTGTAGTGTAGAGTAGTGTAGTAGTAGTGTAGTGGTAGAGTAGAGTAGTGCTAGAATAGTGTAGTGTAGAGTAGTGTAGTAGTAGAGTAGTGTAGTGTAGTAGAGTAGTGTAGTGTAGTAGTAGGGTAGTGTAGTGTAGTAGTGTAGTAGTAGAGTAGTAGTAGAGTAGTGTAGTGGTAGAGTAGTGTAGTAGTAGTAGAGTAGAGTAGTGTAGTGGTAGAGTAGTGTAGTGTAGTAGTAGAGTAGTGTAGTGTAGTAGAGTAGTGTAGTGGTAGAGTAGTAGTAGTGTAGAGTAGTGTAGTAGTGAGTAGTATAGAGTAGTGGTAGAGTAGTGTAGTGTAGTGGTAGAGTAGTATAGTAGTAGAGTAGTGTAGTAGTAGAGTAGTGTAGTGTAGTGTAGTAGTAGAGTAGTGTAGTAGAATAGAGTAGTGTAGTAGTAGAGTAGTGTAGTGTAGTAGTAGAGTAGTGTAGTAGAGTAGTGTAGTGTAGTAGTAGAGTAGTGTAGAGTAGTGTAGTGTAGTGTAGTGGTAGAGTAGCGTAGTGTAGAATAGTGTAGTGTAGAGTAGTGTAGTAGTAGAGTAGTGTAGTGTAGAGTAGAGTAGTGGTAGAATAGTGTAGTGGTAGAGTAGTGTAGTGTAGAGTAGTGTAGTAGTAGAGTAGTGTAGAGTAGTGTAGTGTAGTGTAGTGTAGTAGTAGAGTAGTGTAGAGTAGTGTAGTGGTAGAGTAGAGTAGTGCTAGAATAGTGTAGTGGCAGAGTAGTGTAGTAGTAGAGTAGTGTAGTGTAGTAGTAGTGTAGTGTAGTGTAGTAGTAGAGTAGTGTAGTGGTAGAGTAGTAGTAGTGTAGAGTAGTGTAGTAGTAGAGTAGTGTAGAGTAGTGTAGTGTAGTGTAGTGTAGTAGTAGAGTAGTGTAGTGTAGAGTAGTGTAGTGGTAGAGTAGAGTAGTGCTAGAATAGTGTAGTGGCAGAGTAGTGTAGTAGTAGAGTAGTGTAGTGTAGTGTAGTGTAGTAGTAGAGTAGTGTAGTGTAGTAGTAGAGTAGTGTACTAGTAGAGTAGTGTAGTGGTAGAGTAGAGTAGTGCTAGAATACTGTAGTGTAGAGTAGTGTAGTAGTAGAGTAGTGTAGTGTACAGTAGTGTAGTGGTATGGTAGAGTAGTGCTAGAATAGTGTAGTGTAGAGTAGTGTAGTAGTAGAGTAGTGTAGTGTAGTGTAGTAGTAGAGTAGTGTAGTGTAGTAGTAGTAGTAGTGTAGTGTAGTGTAGTGGTAGAGTAGAGTAGTGCTAGAATAGTGTATTGTAGAAGTAGTGTAGTAGTAGAGTAGTGTAGTGTAGTAGTAGAGTAGTGTAGTGTAGTAGTAGAGTTGTGTAGTGTAGAGTAGTAGAGTAGTGTAGTGTAGAGTAGTGTAGTAGTGCTAGAATAGTGTAGTGGCAGAGTAGTGTAGTAGTAGAGTAGTGTAGTGTAGTAGTAGAGTAGTGTAGTGTAGTAGTAGAGTAGTTGTAGAGTAGAGTAGTGCTAGAATAGTGTAGTGTAGAGTAGTGTAGTAGTAGAGTAGTGTAGTGTAGTGTAGCGGTAGAGTAGAGTAGTGCTAGAATAGTGTAGTGTAGTAGTAGAGTAGTGTAGTGTAGTGTAGTAGTAGAGTAGTGTAGTGTAGTAGTAGAGTAGTGTAGTGTAGAGTAGTGTAGAGTAGTGTAGTGGTAGAGTAGAGTAGTGTAGAGTAGTGTAGTAGTAGAGTAGTGTAGTAGTGTAGCGGTAGAGTAGAGTAGTGCTAGAATAGTGTAGTGTAGTAGTAGAGTAGTGTAGTGTAGTAGTAGAGTAGTGTAGTGTAGTAGTAGAGTAGTGTAGTGTAGAGTAGTGTAGTGGTAGAGTAGAGTAGTGTAGAGTAGTGTAGTGGTAGAGTAGAGTAGTAGTAGAGTAGTGTAGTGTAGAGTTGTGTAGTGTAGTGTAGTAGTAGAGTAGTGTAGTGTAGTAGTAGAGTAGTGTAGTAGTAGAGTAGTGTAGTGGTAGAGTAGAGTAGTGCTAGAATACTGTAGTGTAGAGTAGTGTAGTAGTAGAGTAGTGTAGTGTACAGTAGTGTAGTGGTATGGTAGAGTAGTGCTAGAATAGTGTAGTGTAGAGTAGTGTAGTAGTAGAGTAGTGTAGTGTAGTGTAGTAGTAGAGTAGTGTAGTGTAGTAGTAGAGTAGTGTAGTGTAGTGTAGTGGTAGAGTAGAGTAGTGCTAGAATAGTGTATTGTAGAGTAGTGTAGTAGTAGAGTGGTGTAGTGTAGTAGTAGAGTAGTGTAGTGTAGTAGTAGAGTAGTTGTAGTGTAGAGTAGTGTTAGAATAGTGTAGTGTAGAGTAGTGTAGTAGTAGAGTAATGTAGTGTAGTGTAGCGGTAGAGTAGTGCTAGAATAGTGTAGTGTAGTAGTAGAGTAGTGTAGTGTAGAGTAGTGTAGAGTAGTGTAGTGGTAGAGTAGAGTAGTGTAGAGTAGTGTAGTGGTAGAGTAGAGTAGTAGTAGAGTAGTGTAGTGTAGAGTAGTCTAGTGTAGTGTAGTAGTAGAGTAGTGTAGTGTAGTAGTAGAGTAGTGTAGTAGTAGAGTAGTGTAGTGGTAGAGTAGAGTAGTGCTAGAATACTGTAGTGTAGAGTAGTGTAGTAGTAGAGTAGTGTAGTGTACAGTAGTGTAGTGGTATGGTAGAGTAGTGCTAGAATAGTGTAGTGTAGAGTAGTGTAGTAGTAGAGTAGTGTAGTGTAGTAGTAGAGTAGTGTAGTGTAGTAGTAGAGTAGTGTAGTGTAGTGGTAGAGTAGAGTAGTGCTAGAATAGTGTATTGTAGAGTAGTGTAGTAGTAGAGTAGTGTAGTGTAGTAGTAGAGTAGTGTAGTGTAGTAGTAGAGTAGTGTAGTGTAGAGTAGTAGAGTAGTGTAGTGTAGAGTAGTGTAGAGTAGTGCTAGAATAGTGTAGTGGCAGAGTAGTGTAGTAGTAGAGTAGTGTAGTGCAGTAGTAGAGTAGTGGTAGAGTAGAGTAGTGCTAGAATAGTGTAGTGTAGAGTAGTGTAGTAGTAGAGTAGTGTAGTGTAGTGTAGTGTAGCGGTAGAGTAGTGCTAGAATAGTGTAGTGTAGTAGTAGAGTAGTGTAGTGTAGTAGTAGAGTAGTGTAGTGTAGTAGTAGAGTAGTGTAGTGTAGAGTAGTGTAGAGTAGTGTAGTGGTAGAGTAGAGTAGTGTAGAGTAATGTAGTAGTAGAGTATTGGTAGAGTAGAGTAGTGCTAGAATAGTGTAGTGTAGAGTAGTGTAGTAGTAGAGTAGTGTAGTAGTAGAGTAGTGTAGTGTAGTAGTAGAGTAGTGTAGTGTAGAGTAGTGTAGTGGTAGTGTAGAGTAGTGTAGAGTAGTGTAGTGGTAGAGTAGTGTAGTAGTAGAGTAGTGTAGTGTAGTAGTAGAGTAGTGTAGTGTAGTAGTAGAGTAGTGTAGTGGTAGAGTAGTGCAGTGTAGTAGTAGAGTAGTGTAGTGGTAGAAGTAGAGTAGTGTAGTGTAGTAGTAGAGTAGTGTAGTGGTAGAGTAGAGTAGTGTAGAGAAGTGTAGAGTAGTGTAGTGGTAGAGTAGTGTAGAGTAGAGTAGTGTAGTGTAGAGTAGTGTAGTGTAGTGTAGTGTAGTGGTAGAGTAGAGTAGTGGTAGAATAGTGTAGTGTAGAGTAGTGTAGTAGTAGAGTAGTGTAGAGTAGTGGTAGAGTAGTAGAGTAGTGTAGTGGTAGAGTAGTGTAGAGTAGTGTAGTGTAGAGTAGTGTAGAGTAGTGTAGTAGTAGAGTTGTGTAGTGTTGAGTAGTGTAGCGTTGAGTAGTGTAGTGTAGAGTAGTGTAGTAGTAAAGTAGTGTAGTGTAGAGTAGTGTAGTAGTAGAGTAGTGTAGAGTAGTGTAGTGTAGAGTAGTGTAGTGTAGAGTAGTGTAGTAGTAGAGTAGTGTAGTGTAGAGTAGTGTAGTAGTAGAGTAGTGTAGTGTAGAGTAGTGTAGTGGTAGAGTAGTGTAGTGGTAGAGTAGTGTAGTGGTAGAGTAGTGTAGTAGTAGAGTAGTGTAGAGTAGTGTAGTGTAGAGTAGTGTAGTGGTAGAGTAGTGTAGTGTAGAGTAGTGTAGTAGTAGAGTAGTGTAGTGTAGAGTAGTGTAGTAGTAGAGTAGTGTAGTGGTAGAGTAGAGTAGTAGTAGAGTAGTGTAGTGTAGAGTAGTGTAGTAGTAGAGTAGTGTAGTGTAGAGTACTGTAGTGGTAGAGTAGTGTAGTGTAGAGTAGTGTAGTAGTAGAGTAGTGTAGTGGTAGAGTAGAGTAGTGTAGAGTAGTGTAGTGGTAGAGTAGTGTAGTGGTAGAGTAGTGTAGTAGTAGAGTAGTGTAGTGGTAGAGTAGTGTAGTGGTAGAGTAGTGTAGTGGTAGAGTAGTGTAGTGGTAGAGTAGTGTAGTGGTAGAGTAGTGTAGTAGTAGAGTAGTGTAGTGGTAGAGTAGAGTAGTGTAGTGAGTAGTGTAGTAGTAGAGTAGTGTAGTGTAGAGTAGTGTAGTAGTAGAGTAGTGTAGTAGTAGAGTAGAGTAGCGGTAGAGTAGTGTAGTAGTAGAGTAGTGTAGTGGTAGAGTAGTGTAGTGTAAAGTAGTGTAGTAGTAGAGTAGTGTAGTGGTAGAGTAGTGTAGTGTAGAGTAGTGTAGTACTAGAGTAGTGTAGTGGTAGAGTAGAGTAGTGTAGAGTAGTGTAGTGTAGGGTAGTGTAGTAGTAGAGTAGTGTAGTGTAGAAGTAGAGTAGTGTAGTGGTAGAGTAGTGTAGTAGTAGAGTAGTGTAGAGTAGTGTAGTGTAGAGTAGTGTAGTGGTAGAGTAGTGTAGTGTAGAGTAGTGTAGTAGTAGAGTAGTGTAGTGTAGAGTAGTGTAGTAGTAGAGTAGTGTAGTGGTAGAGTAGAGTAGTGTAGAGTAGTGTAGTGGTAGAGTAGTGTAGTGGTAGAGTAGTGTAGTAGTAGAGTAGTGTAGTGTTAGAGTAGAGTAGTGGTAGAGTAGTGTAGTGGTAGAGTAGTGTAGTGGTAGAGTAGTGTAGTGGTAGAGTAGTGTAGTAGTAGAGTAGTGTAGTGGTAGAGTAGAGTAGTGTAGTGTAGAGTAGTGTAGTAGTAGAGTAGTGTAGTGTAGAGTAGTGTAGTAGTAGACTAGTGTAGTGGTAGAGTAGAGTAGTGGTAGAGTAGTGTAGTAGTAGAGTAGTGTAGTGGTAGAGTAGTGTAGTGTAGAGTAGTGTAGTAGTAGAGTAGTGTAGTGGTAGAGTAGTGTAGTGTAGATTAGTGTAGTAGTAGAGTAGTGTAGTGGTAGAGTAGAGTAGTGTAGAGTAGTGTAGTGTAGAGTAGTGTAGTAGTAGAGTAGTGTAGTGTAGAGTAGTGTAGTGTAGTGTAGAGTAGTGTAGTTGTAGAGTAGTGTAGTGTAGAGTAGTGTAGTAGTAGAGTAGTGTAGTGTAGAGTAGTGTAGTAGTAGAGTAGTGTAGTGGTAGAGTAGTGTAGTAGTAGAGTAGTGTAGTAGTAGAGTAGTGTAGTGGTAGAGTAGTGTAGTGTAGTGTAGTGTAGTAGTAGAGTAGTGTAGAGTAGTGTAGTGTAGAGTAGTGTAGTGGTAGAGTAGTGTAGTAGTAGAGAAGTGTAGCAGTAGAGTAGTGTAGAGTAGTGTAGTGGTAGAGTAGTGTAGTGTAGAGTAGTGTAGTGGTAGAGTAGTGTAGTAGTAGAGTAGAGTAGTGTAGTAGTAGAGTAGTGTAGTGTAGAGTAGTGTAGTAGTAGAGTAGTGTAGTAGTAGAGTAGTGTAGTGTAGAGTAGTGTAGTAGTAGAGTAGTGTAGTGTAGAGTAGTGTAGTAGTAGAGTAGTGTAGTGTAGAGTAGTGTAGTAGTAGAGTAGTGTAGTGTAGAGTAGTGTAGAGTAGTGTAGTGGTAGAGTAGTGTAGTAGTAGAGTAGAGTAGTGTAGAGTAGTGTAGTAGTAGAGTAGTGTAGTGTAGAGTAGTGTAGTAGTAGAGTAGTGTAGTGTAGAGTAGTGTAGTAGTAGAGTAGTGTAGTAGTAGAGTAGTGTAGTAGTAGAGTAGTGTAGTGGTAGAGTAGTGTAGTAGTAGAGTAGTGTAGTAGTAGAGTAGTGTAGTAGTAGAGTAGTGTAGTGGTAGAGTAGTGTAGTAGTAGAGTAGTGTAGTGTAGAGTAGTGTAGTAGTAGTGTAGTGGTAGAGTAGAGTAGTGTAGTAGTAGAGTAGTGTAGTGTAGAGTAGTGTAGTGGTAGAGTAGAGTAGTGCTAGAATAGTTTAGTGTAGAACAGTGTTTTAGAGAAAGAACCATAGCAAAGACACAGGAGGGTAGGCACACTGAACAACTGCTGTTTATTGGACTGGTTATTATACCTTACAGAGGGAGATGGGGAGAATAAAAATCACTGCTTCAGCAGGCCAGACCACCAATAGATTGACTGGACTGAAGGGCATGAAGGAGGAACAGGTTGAATGAGAGACAGAGAGAAAATATCATAAGCATAAATAACTGTAAACAAAAAAATGGCACCTCAGCTTTCCAAAATGAAGTATTAGTTTGTTGTGTGGTTAGTTCTGAAACCTGGCACCTAATTCTGTCCACAATGCTCTCTGTTTGACCTGATCCCAGGGCCCTCAGCGTCACACCGATGGGTTTAAAGTAGTGCTCTGTTGGAATAGGGGGACATTTGGGATGGGGGGCCATTTGGGATGCAGACTGTCTGCTCAACGACATTCGGTCAAGGCCCGGTACTTCCTCACACACAAACTCACGGTTATTATCGTCAACTCAAACACAGAGGGTTCTTCTACATGGCACCACATTCCCTATAGAGTGCACTACTTTTTTACCAGTGTCCGGTTAAAACTGGTTCACTATGTAGGTAATAGGGAGACATTTTGGGACACAGGCCCATATTTGCAGACGGCGACAGTGATATTTCTAGATTTTTTTTCACACAAAAACATCTTCACAAACAAATGCTCACTTCCCGAAGATGTGAAAAACATTCCTCGTTTATAGCTAGTGGTCTGAATTCATCGGTGAGTACAGTGGTGGACTCTGTAAGACGAGAGAACAGGTGTGGCAGATTGTGCTTGGCTTAGAATGAAGGGATATTGTAGCAACCTTAAGCCAACACCTAGCAGCTTCGGCAGGCGGATCAGATCTCTTGGTGTAACGGAGAAGGCATTGGGTTGACAGTTGTTGGACCAGGGTTGGAATCCGGTGGGGGGGGCGGCTGCCCCCTGAATTCACTTCCTTAGTGTTATTATTCCATCGTCTCTGAGTTGAACTACTAAGGCCTTTTGAAACCAGACACGTGCTGTCATCCTGAAGTAATCACACGTTGCATAAAAACTAAAATAATTATAAATCATTGTTTTATACACGTAGAAACTTCAACACACTCCAGGAAAAAATGACCATGTTGTTATTAACACACGTGGGCTTTGACTAGAATATCCCTGTCTACACTCTGCTGTGGTGCATCTTGGGGCCTGAATAAGAGGTGCCCCCCCCCCCAATGCCCTGTCTACTCTCTGCTGTGGTGCATCTTGGGGCCTGAATAAGAGGTGCCCCCCAATGCCCTGTCTACTCTCTGCTGTGGTGCGTCTTGGGGCCTGAATAAGAGGTCCCCCCCAATGCCCTGTCTACTCTCTGCTGTGGTGCATCTTGGGGCCTGAATAAGAGGTGCCCCCAATGCCCTGTCTACTCTCTGCTGTGGTGCATCTTGGGGCCTGAATAAGAGGTGCCCCCAATGCCATGTCTACTCTCTGCTGTGGTGCTTCTTGGGGCCTGAATAAGAGGTGCCCCCCCAGTGCCCTGTCTACTCTCTGCTGTGGTGCATCTTGGGGCCTGAATAAGAGGTGCCCCCAATGCCCTGTCTACTCTCTGCTGTGGTGAATCTTGGGGCCTGAATAAGAGGTGCCCCCAATGCCCTGTCTACTCTCTGCTGTGGTGCTTCTTGGGGCCTGAATAAGAGGTGCCCCCTCCCCCCCCAGTGCCCTGTCTACTCTCTGCTGTGGTGCATCTTGGGGCCTGAATAAGAGGTGCCCCCTCCCCCAATGCCCTGTCTACTCTCTGCTGTGGTGCATCTTGGGGCCTGAATAAGAGGTGCCCCCTCCCCCAATGCCCTGCCTACTCTCTGCTGTGGTGCATCTTGGGGCCTGAATAAGAGGTGCCCCCATGCCCTGTCTACTCTCTGCTGTGGTGCATCTTGGGGCCTGAATAAGAGGTGCCCCCAATGCCCTGTCTACTCTCTGCTGTGGTGCTTCTTGGGGCCTGAATAAGAGGTGCCCCCCCCCCCCCAGTGCCCTGTCTACTCTCTGCTGTGGTGCATCTTGGGGCCTGAATAAGAGGTCCCCCCAGTGCCCTGTCTACTCTCTGCTGTGGTGCATCTTGGGGCCTGAATAAGAGGTGCCCCCCCAATGCCCTGTCTACTCTCTGCTGTGGTGCATCATGGGGCCTGAATAAGAGGTGCCCCCAATGCCCTGTCTACTCTCTGCTGTGGTGCATCTTGGGGCCTGAATAAGAGGTGCCCCCTTCCCCAGCCCATTGCCCTGTCTACTCTCTGCTGTGGTGCATCTTGGGGCCTGAATAAGAGGTGCCCCCTCCCCAGCCCAATGCCCTGTCTACTCTCTGCTGTGGTGCATCTTGGGGCCTGAATAAGAGGTGCCCCCGCCCCCCCCCCAATGCCCTGTCTACTCTCTGCTGTGGTGCTTCTTGGGGCCTGAATAAGAGGTGCCCCCCCCCCCCCAGTGCCCTGTCTACTCTCTGCTGTGGTGCATCTTGGGGCCTGAATAAGAGTGCCCCCCAATGCCCTGTCTACTCTCTGCTGTGGTGCATCATTGGGCCTGAATAAGAGGTGCCCCCCAATGCCCTGTCTACTCTCTGCTGTGGTGCATCTTGGGGCCTGAATAAGAGGTGCCCCCTCCCCCAATGCCCTGGCTACTCTCTGCTGTGGTGCATCTTGGGGCCTGAATAAGAGGTGCCCCCAATGCCCTGGCTACTCTCTGCTGTGGTGCTTCTTGGGGCCTGAATAAGAGGTGCCCCCTCCCCCCCAGTGCCCTGTCTACTCTCTGCTGTGGTGCATCTTGGGGCCTGAATAAGAGGTGCCCCCTCCCCCAATGCCCTGTCTACTCTCTGCTGTGGTGCATCTTGGGGCCTGAATAAGAGGTGCCCCCTCCCCCAATGCCCTGTCTACTCTCTGCTGTGGTGCATCTTGGGGCCTGAATAAGAGGTTCCCCCCCCAATGCCCTGTCTACTCTCTGCTGTGGTGCATCTTGGGGCCTGAATAAGAGGTGCCCCCGTTCCCCCCCAATGCCCTGTCTACTCTCTGCTGTGGTGCATCTTGGGGCCTGAATAAGAGGTGCCTCCCCCAATGCCCTGTCTACTCTCTGCTGTGGTGCTTCTTGGGGCCTGAATAAGAGGTGCCCCCTTCCCCAGCCCAATGCCCTGTCTACTCTCTGCTGTGGTGCATCTTGGGGCCTGAATAAGAGGTGCCCCCTCCCCAGCCCAATGCCTTGGCTACTCTCTGCTGTGGTGCATCTTGGGGCCTGAATAAGAGGTGCCCCCCCCAATGCCCTGTCTACTCTCTGCTGTGGTGCATCTTGGGGCCTGAATAAGAGGTGCCCCGTCCCCCCAATGCCCTGTCTACTCTCTGCTGTGGTGCATCTTGGGGCCTGAATAAGAGGTGCCCCGTCCCCCCCCAATGCCCTGTCTACTCTCTGCTGTGGTGCATCTTGGGGCCTGAATAAGAGGTGCCTCCCCCAATGCCCTGTCTACTCTCTGCTGTGGTGCTTCTTGGGGCCTGAATAAGAGGTGCCCCCTTCCCCAGCCCAATGCCCTGGCTACTCTCTGCTGTGGTGCATCTTGGGGCCTGAATAAGAGGTGCCCCCCAATGCCCTGGCTACTCTCTGCTGTGGTGCATCTTGGGACCTGAATAAGAGGTGCCACCCCCCCCTTTCCAAATCATGTCCAATCAATTGAATTTACCACAGGTGGACTCCAATCAAATTGTAGAAACATCTCAAGGATGATCAGTGGAAACAGGGTGAACCTGAACTCAATTTAGAGTCTCATAGCAATGGTTCTGAATACTTATGTAAATAAGGGATATCTGTTTTAATATTTTTTATAAATGAGTAAAAAGTTTTTAAAAAAATGTTTTTGCTTCGGCATTATGGGGTGTTTAGAGGATTTTGATTTATTTGTAACGTGGAAAAAAGGATTCTCAATACTTTCCAAATGCTCTGTATACAACATATTAAAACAAAAGAAGAGATCAATAATAATATAATAATAATAATAAATAATATCCTTTGCTGCTTTGCTCGCAGATTTGTAAAATATTCTGCGACCCAGAAGTATTTAATAACAGCAAATAACAAGACCAATCTGTAGGTTGTAACATTGGATCACCGGTAAAGTTGAATGCCACATTGCTGTATGGTTTTGCTGTCACTCAACATGTATTATGACATGAATAGCCAGCCGCGGCTACTGCTCAAATGTTG
This sequence comes from Oncorhynchus tshawytscha, assembly GCF_018296145.1. Classification (NCBI taxonomy): domain Eukaryota; kingdom Metazoa; phylum Chordata; class Actinopteri; order Salmoniformes; family Salmonidae; genus Oncorhynchus; species Oncorhynchus tshawytscha. The sequence continues at coordinate 49,597,023 of NC_056448.1, forward strand.
CTGTAAAAGGCCTAGATGTTTCTCCTTAGTGTTTTGTTGCTGTTTTGTTATTCATTGTCAAGCTTTAAAAACCGAAGCCAGACTGCAACATTTCAGTAGCCTAAATAGGACTGTGATTCTGTACACCTTCCCTCTACTGTAAAATGAGACACACAAAGCAGCGCGAAAGAAATAGAAATTCATCTTTTGCAGATCAGACGGTAATTTCATAAAGTAAATGACTCAACTGTTAATTAATTTATACTCTCTTGTGTTTCCTATTTGGCTCAGTGTTTGACACACCTATTAGTCACGTTATGACTGACTTGTGATCATTTCCGTTGCTAGTTTGATTATATTGACATTTCCTGCCTTTAGTTACATTCGTCCGTTTTTTGTCCAAAATATTGAACTGAAGCAGAAAACAATGAACTGCATCCATCTGCCAACACCTCACTCACAATACCTCACTCACAATACCTCACTCACAATACCTCACTCACAATACCTCACTCACAATACCTCACTCACAATACCTCACTCACAATACCTCACTCACAATACCTCACTCACAATACCTCACTCACAATACCTCACTCACAATACCTCACTCACAATACCTCACTCACAATACCTCACTCACAATACCTCACTCACAATACCTCACTCACAACACCTCACTCACAATACCACTCACAATACCTCACTC